>NW_024467308.1:112507-196442 GCF_000600275.1 Aspergillus ruber CBS 135680 | reverse complement strand
ACTATGTCGCAACAAATGTCCAAGACCGACCGATTTACTCAGAAGCGACTTTACGAAATTTCGAGCGAGACACTGTGGATAACTTTGTTGAAAAGATTGTCGAGGCAATACGAGGCGATGAAACTTTGCAACGGGAGTTTGGTATTGAGGGCCGAGTGGCCTTTTATGACCGCACAAACTCAACCTCACTGGATGACAGTTTGGAGATGCATCTTGACGACGCACCCCGTCAACCAACAAACACCAACCGCGGAAGAGGTAGAAGAAAAGGGAAGGGGAAACAAATGGGTCAAAGTCAGACAAGAGCTCGCTCAGGAAGGCGGCGCAATCGCCGTGCTGATCAGTTCTGTGTTCACATCGTGGCTGACGAGCGCCAGATACCAGTATATGCGGTGGAGTTTAAAGCCCCTCACAAGCTTACGGTCGCGGAATTAGTCGCGGGCTTGCACGAGATGGACCTGGCCCGCGATGTTATTGATCAGGAAGGAGACACGTTTGAGTTTCATACCACCCGCCTTGTTGCCGCTGTTGTCACTCAAATATTCTCATACATGCATGACTTGGGGATACAGAACGGGTGTATTCGGACAGGGGAGGCATTTGTCTTTCTACATATTCCAGAGGATCCCACAATAGTTCAATACTACTTGTGTTTCCCAAATCAAGACGTGCAGGCAGGCGATGAGAGCCGTCTCCACCGGACTGCCGTGGGCCAGATGCTTGCGTTCACACTCCAAGCGCTGGCCGCTGAAGCTCCGTCCCAAGAGTGGCACAATACCGCACATGAACAGCTCTCTACCTGGAAAGTCGAATACTTGGACGTCTTGCGTGATATTCCTGAAACGATTCGCAAGGAGCCGCCGCCCTCGAATTATCGGCCTTCATACTGGAAACCGAATCCAAAGACACACAATACACGTTCCTACGCTCGCTGTAATCCAGGCATATCTACCCCGGTAGGCTCGCCAAGTGAAAGCAGTGATAGTGATGAGGATATGCCTTCGCCGTCCACCGCACCAGCCGCGCGCAGTCGATCAAGTCGCGGGAAAGGTAAACATTTATCAACTGGCGGACGCGAACGGGCACAACCCGACCAAAGAACAAAGCAAACTCCTTCTCAAAAGGTGCAGAGACCGTACTGCACCATGGCTTGTATCCGTGGTATGGTCCACGGGGGTCCTCTGGATAAGAAGTGCCCTAACTGGCAACATCACAGCGGTCAGAGGCATCCAATGGGCCCGCAGGAGTTCACGCGCAAGCTGCACCGTCAACTTGTCCAGAATCGAAATAAGGGTTTTGAGCCGCTACACATCCGTGGTCGGACGGGGTATCTCATGAAAGCGACTCTATTGTCACATGGGTATACGGTGGTCATCAAGGCTACAACAAAGGAGAATCAGCATGCCCTTAAAACAGAAGTTGACAATTATCGCAAGCTCCGAAGTTTGCAAGGATATCAGATCCCAGTCTGTTTAGGCAACTTTGAGCCAAGCATCGCATACTGGTACCATGGTCGGGTAATGGCACATATGATGATCCTGAGCTGGTCTGGAACTCGGCTTCAGCGGATAATCAAAGACGAAAATCTCGATTTCTTCCACAAAGAACGAGAGAAAGCTCTGAAGTCCCTCCAGAAGTATGGTGTTGAACACAAAGACAAAGAGTGGCGTAATATGCTGTGGGATGAACAGACCCGCAATTTGGTTGTCGTTGACTTGGAGGACATGGAATGGCTTAAGCGGCCTCGGCCTTTCCAACCAACACCTGGCAATTCATTGGGTCGTCGTATCGTCCTGAGAAGGAAAAATGAACGAAGGCGCGTATCTAGTCGAGCTGCTGTCTGTACATCATGATGGCACTGGAAATGGCCGCCGCTTATCACTGTCCCGGTCTTATTCCCTGTGCGCCTTGTTGACTTCGGATTGTTGTGTTTTCCTGGCGAAAACCACCGTTCGGAGGAAGATGATGGTTTGGCCTTCACCGTGATCAGCCATTTCTTGAGTCATCCAATTAATACGCTACTTAGTTATATTCGGTCAAGCGACTGGAGGGGTTCACCACACGGCGATGAAATAATCTTAGTTTTAGCAAGCACTTTCTATTGTCACGGTGGCAGGTCAAATAGCAATAACCAAATTAAAATATTTGTAACCATATATGGTGAATATACGAGAAGTATGGACTGAGTACTCTATGTTTATCTGACTCCAGAATCCACCAATGCCAGAACACAAACAATGCTCTGCCTTTGTGCTGATCATTCTATGTAAATCTCAGTCTCCCATAGTGGCTGTGGCGCAAGGCCTCAACACACACACACACACACACAGCGCCTAGGGTAGGCAGTGATTCGCTGAACCACTATGTTGCGAATAGGCCGGAACCCCCCGAAGGTGGAGACACTGGCATTGACCAGTTCAGATAAGGATGGCCCGGTCCGTGGGGATAAAGAATTAAACCGATCTCTACTAATTGCAGACAAGGCAGAAACGATGTAAAGGATCGTGGGCGTGGCAGCGTAAACGTACGGATAGCTAGAACTGTGCCGCAGTGGATTTTAACACCAAAGACATTATCCTACACCCATTCCTGCGTATCTGTCTGATGTCGGAAGCATGTCGTATCGGGCCAACCCCCTTCTCTAAACTGGTCGACGTCCTGCTGTATCTGGAGAAGGATTGGCGCCTAGTGTCTCCACCTTCGGTGGTTCCAGGCAGGTCACCAGGTACATACACCATGTTCTCGGCATAGTGGTTCAGCGAATTAATAGACTGTCTTCAAGCGCTGTGTCTGGAGGCGTAATCGCCGTTGCTCGCTTTGATAAAACTCCTACGATCAAGTTAAGGCAAGGCGAATGACTTGTGAGAGCGGAGCATTGACCCTGCGGAACATGTCATGTACAGGAAACCCGCACCAATTGACTCTGTCATGGTCCACTCCATCGGCAAACCGGTGGACGTTGATCCTTGTCCGCTGATTTCCACATTTGTCTCGCTCATGCCCAGCTCCGACCTGACCGAGATCTTTCCAGACAGCATATCTGATAGTGACTCTACCAGCGACCCAGAACTTGGTAGTCAGGATTCAGGTGATAAGATGAACCCGGCGACAATATCTCTGATGATGAGGGCCAGCTGCCTCCTGAACACTATTTGGCCCAAGCAGAGAGCTTGGATGCCTCCCAGCTTCAACAGCAGCAGTATAGCAATGGCACTCAGGAGAAACTTGACGAGGCCCACATGTACTGGGATAGGTAGGTAACTCTCTTGACCCTTAGGCTATGTCAAAAGCTCACCAGTGGCTTTCTGGCAGATATTGTCAGGAGAGTGGCACAGCGAAGCCGCAAAATCCGCGCCAAACCGCGCCGCATGCAACTCTAATTATCACACGGCAAACAATACCATGGAAGCAATCAAAACAAACAAGCTGCTTAGCAAAACCACACACAACCATATAGGACTTCTTCGTGTAAATAGATTTGCCTCTTCTTTTTTTTTCTCCAGATTCGATATTCTAGTCGATGGCTACACTGGTTTAGATAGGAATATCATTTCATTAGTATCTACTGGTCCGAGCCCGTGACAACAGGCATGATAGCAGAGGATTCCACTTTATTCCGGAATGTATGTGGTAATTCAGGGTTAGTCTAATCATGACTCCCTCTGCGACTCCTTCTATCACGCCGTCGTCGCTATTCGACAAGCTGTCGCAAATTCCGTGTAACATTCCTATAGTTACCTGAGTTTTTGAAGAAGCAGCACATGTTCTCATGGCTTGAGTCTAGACGAACTTGCGTTTCTCGGTCTCCTGCTGGACCCATCGCTGCCGATCAAAATGGGAACCTAGGTGAAGTATGCTAGTGACTTGAAGGAACATGCAATACGGTCTGGTATCTCATGGCATCCTTGTCATTAGAGAAGGCAATAAAGCAGTAACCTTCAACTTGGTTACGGAACCTCTGATTCAATTCCCAGATGTATTTCGGGATATTTGGCTCCCATGTCGTAGTCCCGCGAAAGAAAAAGGAAGGTAATATTGTTTCAAACACCTCCAGCCACGTTGCTTGTGCTTCTATTGGGGCATCTAAAGAAAACCAAGCCCCGTCTTGTGTATGTAAAGTATGTTTTGATACTGAATTATGAAATTGCACCATTACCATTAGAATAAAACCCACATTGTGGTTTTGATCTCGACATATTCATCTCTCATAGATGCCTTTACTGTTATGGAGCATGAGCACTTGCTCAGTCACATGACATGCTTGATTCCTTTATGCCAGTCCCTTTGTTTGGTTTTCAAGTGAGACCCCCTCACACAATAAATAGTCCAGCGCTGGCAGGGCCAGCGTTCTTTCTTTTTCTTCCTCATGCTAGTATTTCGCCAGATAGTCTGCCAATAAACTCATAATGCTTGAGTCTGTCACATGATACTAGCATCGCCTTATTCTTTTTTCTTTTCAAACCTCTTCTCTAGCGCATACAGCTAGGACTCTATCATAGAATCCACACGCTTGCGATAGGGAACCCCCAACCGAACGAACAAAAGAACTGTATCAGTCAGGATGGCACGAGACGCCACTGAACAAACCCAAAGACAACGTGTGACTCTGGACACGAAAGAAAAGGGTCGAAAGATCATTACACAAGAAGAATTCCTGGCACTGTGCCGTGACCACCCCAACGAGCTATTTGACTATGTTGCCGATACATTCAACCGCATGATTGATCTCGAGAATAGATACCGTGAGCAGATGGATGAAGAGTTTGTCCAGAACGTTCGCAATGAGTTTCAGGACAAAGAGAGACAGATTGATGAATTGATGGCGGAACGGGATGAGTACAAGACAGCTTACGCAGAGGCGCAGCTGCGTTCCCGTGGTTCCACTGTGGAAAGCACCAAGTCATCAGGCAAGTCTGAGAAGGTGCCTGACCCTCCAATCCTCACTGATGGCAAGGAGCCTGAGTTCGAGGATTGGATGATTGAGATGAAAGGAAAATTCGTGGCCAATGCAGATCATTTTCACAATGACCAGATGAAACGAGTCTATCTTGTTTCCCGCACCAGCGGTCTAGCACGGCAGCAATTGAGCATCAGATTGTGCGAAGAAACCACCGATTCATATACCAGTGTTGAACAGATGTTCAAGGCCCTCACTACTGCATTCTAGAACCCCTACCGACGGATGGAGGCTGATGCCGAACTCCAGACGTTGTACATGCGTCCTCGTGACAAATTCCCTGAGTTCCTGGCCAAGTTCCTACGACTGGCGAATGAGGCCAGGATCCCTGATTATCGTTACAAGATCGAGCTCAACCGACGACTCACTGACAAAGTCAAGGAGCTATCTCTTCCCTATATTGGTGATGATAAGACTTTTGATGAATTTACGGCCTATGTGGGTATGGTAGTTCAGTCCTTGAATGCCAACGCCCGAGAGGCCAAGCGTCGCAACCTGAATCGGAGCTCTCGCAATGATCCCCATACCGACCCCCCAAAAATTATCAACAGCTCGGGCAGTGCTCAAATTGATGGCAACATGCGACAGGGACTGATGGACCAAGGCAAATGATTCCACTGCAAGGGGATGGTCATATATTCTGGGACCGTCACATAAGCCCTTGTTTGCCCATGTTGCGTGTACGTTATCCTTTAGACATGTTGGCAATGTTTGTTTGGCGTTGAGCTGCTGAGCCACCACAAGTGACAATATATCTGATGATAAGAGCCAGCTGCCTCCCGAACACTTTTTGGTCCAACCAGAGAGCTTGGATGTCTTCCAGCTCCAACAGAAGCAGTACAGCAACAGCACTCGTCACAGAACATGAACACTCACCCACCGTATAAGATGTTTGATTACTTTGGCCTGTGCCACGGACTCAGAATAGTAGGTAATAATGAACTGATATTCCTATCTAAATTATTGTAGCCATCTAAGAGAGTATTGAACCTTGGGAAGATATTTGAAGAACATTCATGTCCAATTACATCCTTGAATAGCATTGGCCTCTGCATTGCGCCACACAAGGCGCACTCAGTACTAGAGAGTATTTTGAATTGCTCTTACAGCCAACAATTCTCAAGGAAAAATACATCTACTGCATATTATATTTTCTGATTTGATCTTGATCCTACCATGTCGGACACCGATACGACGATCTCCCTCATCAAGCAGGGCCAGGTGGCCCCTGTGGAACAACTCCTCTCTACTTCAACTGCATCAACCGATACCTTAGCTTTACTCCACACCTCCATTGAAGCCATGAATCTGGACATTCTGCGCGCCATTTACTTGACACATTCAAACCAGACCCCAAGATATCCAACTTTCGGGATAAAATTGTATTCGAGGCAACGGGTCACGGTCGAGCTGAAGCATTCAAGCATCTGAGTCAATACAACCCAGTGGTCCTGGAAAGCGATCTAAGTCATATGGGGAGTGCTCTTGCTCATGTAGTGCTGGCTGATAATATACCCTTGGCATCCTTTCTCCTTGCTGATGCTGGCGTCTGTCACGGGCTCGGAAAAGTAGATAATAATGAACCAATATCCCTATCTAGACTATTGTAACCATCGACGAGAATATCGAATCTGGAGAAGAAAAGAGAAGAGGAAATCTATCTAGATAATGAAGGGGTTTTATAGAGGTTGTTGGCGACATGGCTGAGTAGCAGCATTTGCGATGTATCATTCATTGCTACAGTGTTGAGTCGTCACAGTGTCAACCCAAATGAGGCCAGGATGTATGGGGCGCGGCCTCCAATTGTATCGACAGCACACCTTGGGATGTTTGAGATGATGGATTTGTTCATGAGACAAGCCAGATACTCGGCCCCTTCGCGAAGCGTATCGGACTGGTATCACCATACATTGACTACAAGGAGCTCTGTAATGACCCAAAAGAATATTGTCCCGCCTCCACATCGAAGCCGAATGTGACCTATGCCTACTCTGATGATCCTCGCATATCAATGTCACCGCAATATTGTCGTAATAAGATATCCGATTATCATGTACGAGGCAGATGGTAGTAGAGCTTGTAGGTACCTTGGGAATTAGCATGCTGTTGATTACCGACAGTTCTCTGATAAGTGTTATGTGCGTTTCCCAATTAGCTCACTGCGTGGCCCAATTGACCCAGATATCTAGCTGTAACAATTTGTTCACTATTGACCAGATCAACGTTCTTGCTATTTTCGCCTTGAATACTCGACCAGGCACCATTCAAATCTTCCGCGTGAGGGAGCTAATAGTCAAAGCCCTCATGTTTGAACAGATTACAGATGATGCATCATTGGTGTAGGATGCTTCAGCATCAGTGTTATGCTGGGGAAGGTGCAGTTGTTGATTATAATGGACGTAAGGGTGATCATTTGTCTGAGTATTACCATTTTGACCACCAGCCCTTTCGCTGGAATCTCGAGAATGGCTAGGTACGCGGTGAAGAATGGGCAAATGATCAGGATATGGACAATATGTCTCTGAATTGACGAGGCTGTTGGCTTGTGTGACAGATTGCTGGAGGTTGCCATCCTCCCAGATCAGTTTTCGGCAAGGATTACCGGGTCAATTAGAATGTCTTACTGAGTATTGGCAAACCTGAAGAAATCTTCTATATTGTCATTCGAGCTGGATATACTGGGAAAAGATAGACCATTCTCTGGAACATCTTCCCGAAAGGCGGGAGGCTTGATTGGGATACCAGTATTGTCTTGAAGATCGCAGCGGAGAATTGGATCTGAATCTGAGATATGAGGCGCTGGATCATGGGAAGATACTGTCCCATGCTCAAGATTTTCTTGATATGTACTCTTTTCTGATGCAGATATGTATAGTGGTTGAGATTGAGAGCTTGATGGTGTACATGGCTGAATGTTCGCATTGACATGTACACAGGCTTCGGCTGGTAGCCGCACAGGGAGGTGATGCTTGGAAAGTGGCAAAGTGCTTGGAAAGAAATTGTGACGGCCTGGTCATGTTGTCTGGCTATCACGTGAGATGCAGTTGTTTGCTTTGTTGATAAATACGGCGTCACCTCCTTTCTTCCTTTTTCATGTTGATTATTCTCGTCGATAGCTACCTAGGTAGAACCCATGAGTTGGATGTTCCATTATCCTAGTAGAGCGCCGTGACAGAAATCATGATAAGGCTTGGGGCGGGGGGATTTTTGGGTTCTTGAGGTGCATGGATTGGGTGATTTGTTTGGTGAGGATGGCTTCCTGTAAGGACAAGCCCACGGCTTGAAGTTGTTCATGTAAAAGACGGGCATATTCTAGGAAATAGGGATATTTTGAGGTAAATTATGACAGATAGATGATTGGGAAGAGAGAAAATGGGCATGGAGGCTGAAGGGGAGAGTGCAGGTTGTGGGAGAATTGAGTTGAGATGTTGCAGGCTTGATTGTCCTATTTATACTTCCTCTTGGTCTGTCAAGTCCACCATTCCGCCTTCCTCACCAGCAGAAGCAATGAGGTGAATTTCTCTCACCCTCAGAATCTCGTTTGAGACTACCAACATGTCTATATCCATCTAGTAGCGATGTCTGGAGGCCGAGATCCAGTGTCCTGCACCGATTACATCTGGGCGTTTCTGCTCCAAGTCTCGCATGCCAGACGTGCTGAAATGAAAAGTATGCAGCAATCTTGCTATTGGCCGGTAAACCTCGCGAGTATGCGTAAATGAACTGATCCTGGTGGACTCGAAAGACGCCCCTGCGGGGAGATAGGCGCCATCCAGTTCATAGTCAGACCTGATAGCCAGACATCTAGGAATTCCCCTTTCCCATGTAGAATCTTGGGTACCTGGCTGAATAATCAGCCATGAGATTTTGATATAAGTGATTATAGCAAGGCAGCCGAGGATCCAAAAGTCCTCAAGGGAAAGCCCATATAGGATGGCATGGCCGGGAGCAGCAACCAAAATTCAAATGACTGACCAGCTGGCGAACGCGTGAAGGGGGCCATAACTGCAATTGTAAGCAGAAGCATGACATCAGGGGGTGATATGGATAGGTAAATTCCTAGTGCACGGGGCGAGGCAGTTAGGAGGGGTTAAAGAGAAGAGAAAGTGCATGGTCCTTTGAGGAGATGTTGGGCTTTTATAGATACAATGGATGTGTTGAGGCGGCAGAAGCGCGGTTCAATGGGAGCCGTTTCTGGCGCCCCGCTAACCGTCACAACAGATACTTGCTCTCCTTGCAGCTATACGGAATGTTCTAAATAGATGATTGCTATGCGACGATCTATAGATACGGTCATATCATCTTTCTATATTCTAGTTCTTTACATCAGTCTATCATCGTACCCTTGATACACACAATATTTTACAAGGTAAAGATCTCAAAAGAAATAACTCCTTTTATGCTAGTAAATACAATAACAAACTATTCATCAGAAAACTTAGGAACCATCTCAGATGTGCCAGCAATCTTCCCTGCAAGAGACATGATAGGCACGCTACTCAAGAGATCAAACACAGATACTTCAGCCTTGATATCCGCATAGATCCAATTGCGCAGCTCCACAGCAAGCAAACTGTCAACACCATAGCTACTGACAGGCTTGGAGGGCTCGATATCTTCCGCTGAAACCACCATAGATTTGGCCAGCTTCTTGACCAGCGCTCCGGTGACAATATCGCTGGCCTCATCCAGACTTTGGCATCTCCCGAGCTGTGTGCTCACGGAAATCTCATCCTTCCCGCTACCCTGGTTGGACTGCTGATGCGCGCCAACCCGCTTGATATGACTGAACTTCATCTCCTTGAACCACCAGGGGTATTTCTCTCCCATTTGCATCAACATACCGCCGGTTCCAAGACCGGTGATGACCTGTGGTGGGACCACGCTGCCAGGCGTGCTCTCGCCGCGGATTGTTGCTTCGAGGATTCCGATGAACTCGTGCTCGTGAATACCCAGGAAACTCCATGCCTTGGCGTTGTCGTGCACTCGACCCTCCGTGCCCTGTTCGGCTATGTATCCTACACCGAGCATCATACCGACATCGATGGAACATGCGGCCATGCCCTTGCTGCGTCTGTAGTGGGCGACCGCATCTTGGTATGTGTTTCCGGCTGAGTAGTTGCCCTGGCATGGAGACCCAGCAATTCCAATGACGGATGAAAGAAGAACATAGAAATCCATGTCCTCGGGAAGGTGCTTATGGAGGTTCCAGGTTCCATTCACCTTTGGCAGGAGTGCCCCGGTGAACTGCTCGTAAGTCATGTTTTGGTAGAGCTGTTGTGATGTTAGAGATACGTAAAAGTCTGAATAGTGTTAAAAAACTTACAGCATCTTGTAGATCCATCGCGCCCTGAATCACACCCCGAACTCGAGGCCAAGATTCCAACCGGCATCGCTCAATAATCCCAGCGACCTGCTCTTCATTTGATACATCGCATGGCCAGGCATCCACTCGAGCTCCCTGGGCCGTCAATCGGCTTACCAGGTCTCTTGCTGCTGGCTTCTTGGTCCCAGATCTAGAAAGAAGCAAGATATTTCGAGCACCATTTCCTACCATCCACAAAGCGATAGCTCGACCAAGACCGCCACCACCACCAGCAATCAGGTAAGTAGCATCTGACCGGAATCGTACCGGAGCAGCGGCCGCAGGGACAACAGACACAAGGTCGTCATCCTGGACCTCAAGAACCAATTTCCCAATATGTGCGCCTGTTTGCAGCAGACGAAATGCCTCTTCAACCTGTGAGAATGGCATGACCTGGATGGGTGCAATCGGTTTCACGATCTGGCGACGCAATAGGTCGACAGCGTCAGCAAACACTCGAGATGCCGTTGCTACATCCCAGTCAAGCAGGTCCAGCATGTTCACGGAATGGAAGGACACGTTCCGGAGGAAGGGGGCCATGTCCAGGCCTGTGTTGCCTGCGATGTCCCGTTGACCGAGCTCCACGAAGCGCCCAAAGCGGGCAATGGCTCCCCAGCTGGTACGCAGTGCTTCTCCAGCAAGAGAATTCAGCACCACATCAACTCCGTGACCATCTGTCAGACGCATCGCTCCCTGTACAAAGGATGAATCATCGCGGCTATTGAAAACGTGTGACTCTGGAATCCCATACGTGGCTGTCAGCAAATTTTTCTTTGCTTCCGACGAAACTGTGACGAAAACGGTGGCCCCAATGGACTGTGCCAGCATGATCGCTGCCTGACCTACACCTCCGGCTGCTCCATGGATCAAAATCGTCTCTCCGGGTCTGAGGCGAGCGACCGTCGATAGAGAGTACAGCGCAGTGCTATAGATAAGAGGGAGCGAGGCAGCCGTAGTGAGGTCCATTCCGTCCGGAACGTGCTGTACCATAGTTGCTGGTGCCCGGGCAATGTTACCGAAGGTGCCCAGTTTCCAGGTCATTACAGGAGTACCCGGCTCAAGTGTTTTGACATTGCGGCCGACCCGGCGGATGATACCGGCACAATCGACCCCAAGTCCGGACCGGGACAGTTGTCCCATGGCGACCATAAGGTCCTGGGAGCTCAGGCCGGCAGCTCTGACTGTAATCTCAACATCGTCAGCTCCAAGAGGCTCAGCAGCAACCCAGTCATCCTCGAATTGAAGGGTCTCCAGTCTTCCCAGGGTACCAATTCCCAGAGTAAGGGGTCGGCAATCTTGTTTGAGAGGTGCTTGCTCCGGTGCTGGAGCAGCGTACCAAGAGGATGAAAGGTCATTGATACCCTTCTCCAGAAGTACCCTTTGAATCATTGGCATGCCGTTTCGAATTGCATATTCCCAGTCGGGCTGATCAGAGTCTTTGGAGTCGCTTGCATGGCAGAACACCTTTAGCATAGCTGCCAAAGCATCTTCATCGGCAAGGTGACGGCCATATTCGGCATCTAATGTTGTGAAGGAAATGTGGTAGTTTTCTGATCGGATGCTTCTTGCTAGTCCGGACATGAGGTTAGACTGTGGGTTTTCACTGTTGACCGCACCACCCCGACTGACGTAGGTAATGCTTCGTGTGGTGAAAATGAGGTGTTTCAAAGCATCCCAATCTCCCGAAGATATGGTTGACAAGAACGCATTCTCTTGGTTGGCATCCAGCAAACAAAGGCACGACTTCTCTTGCAAATCCAACGCCAGAGTGTCCTGCAGGCAAGCAGTGGATACAAGAGATCCACGTTCCTGCAACCGCGCCTTTATCTCCTCACTAGCAATGGTCACATCTGGTTCTGGATTAGCAGGAAGAACAATGATAACTTCCTTGGGAGCCGGTGGGTTCCCGGATGCGGAAGCTCCGCTAATCATGACCGAAAAGCCGGTGTCGCGGGGATCAGGGAAGTCCTTGAAGTCGACTTCAACACCATCAAAACCAGCTTGCAAGAGGGCGTCATTCCACTGGTCCATTGATAGGGTTGGTCCATGGTGGCGGCCATCATCCTCGCCATACCACCAGCCTTCCAGTGATCCGACGACCATATGGAACCTCATCTTTTGGAATTGAGTGAGCTCACTGAGGACGAGCTTGCCATTTCTAGAAAAAGTTACAATTAGTATTGCTGCTTACCCAAAAGGGAACGAACTTACGGCTTCAACAGCTTCCTTGCGTTCTGAAGGGTCTTCCCAATCGACCGGGTTGCGTGCAGAACATTGGATGCCACAATCATATCATATACACCTTCCTCAAATCCCTGAGCAACAGGGTCTTCCTCGATGTTGAGCTTGGCAAAGTTCATATAGGGAACCCATGGGGCCAGCTTTCTCTGGGCCTTCTCGAAATACCCAGCACTGATGTCAGTGAATGTGTAGCTTTCGAATCGGGGATCTGTACCCCCAGAGCCACCCAGAGTCTGCAGCACGGGCAAGGCAGCAGCAGCAGTACCACCGCCGATTTCAAGAATCTTCATGTCGGGATTCTTGTGCGCCAGCTGGTCGACGTACCAGGTCATTTGAGCATAGTGCTGCTTGGTGCCGATGCCGGACTGATAGAAGTCGTGTAGGAAATTATCGGACATCAAGATCTGAAGGGGAGGAATTTGGCCTCGCAAAATCTGAGGAAGATATTTGCCATGTTCAATAAGAACTCGACCATCGGTGGATGTTTTCGATACGCGCTTTAGTAGGGACTCTTCCGCCTCCAGAGTCATATTCAGCCAGTCAATCTCTGGGGTCTCCAACTGATAGCCCAGGCTTCCTTCTTTGGCAAGTCGTAAGTAGTATCTCATGTAGTCATAGAACAATTTGAAGTTCCAGGCATACGATTTGGATTCCTCAACTGAGCATTCTTGCATCACCCGCTTGATGATGATTATACAGGCCATCTCAATGTCGAAGAGAACTTGGCGATCTTCGTTTTTAATATGGCCAGTAGCACTGACACAAAGCTTGCGAAGCTGCTCGGGTTTCATGAGGGAGAGATCTTCCTGCCAGTGGAAGTGGCTGCCAATCTTGCGAAGGTCGGTGTCGTTGCTAGCTTTAGTGTTGAGCCTTCTTCCTCGCATGCCTTCTAAAACAACAAGAGGCTTGTCCCATTGTTCGCCGGAGACCACAATATTTGACTCACCCTGATCAAACCCAGTCTGCTCGTAAGTGGCATAGCCGTTCAAGATGTCGCCAGGGGACTTGGGCACGTCCGCAGAGACATAGAGACGTCCGATCCCCACAGGAACCCTGGGAGCGTTCAAGTCCTCGTCAGCCTTCAATGAAGAAGGCACGGCCATCTGGAAAATGCTGTCCAGAGTAACTGGGTGAATCACGTGGGGAAACTCGAACTGGTGTGGCATAATGCTCTTCGTGTCCGAAACCTTGACCTGACAGGTGCTACAATAGTCGCCCTTGCGAATCTCTGTCAAAGCCTGGAACACGCCACCGTAGTAAAGACCGATTGAGTTCAGCTGTTCGTAAAAGTCTCGGGGGCGCTGGAGGCGGGAGCAGGAATTTTGCACAGCTTGGTATTGGCTTGCATAACGCTTTGCAGCCAGGACATTCTCGTCGACAAACACTGTGTTAGGAGAGGTCTTGTAGTCGATGCGAATTAGACCAGAGCAGTTTAGCTCCCACGTATCCTTGCGGGAGTACAGCTGGAATTCCTGCCAAGCAGCGTCTAGTGACTGAGTTCCTTGCCGGTATGGCCTTACATTGAGCATTGTTTCAATACCAGAGTCGTCGGCGGGTACAACAATTGCCTTGCTGATAATGATATCTCGCAGCTCATATCCAGCAATAGGACATGAGGAATCCGCTCTCTGGCACATGGCCTCGATTGCCATGATTATCATACCAGCCCCTGGATATAAGGCAGCTCCTTGGACCTTGTGAAGTTGGGCCCAGGGAATGTCGTTGTTTCGCAAGATATTGCGAAATCGCGGCTCAGAATCGATGCCATCCACCGTCTCAGCACCCAATAGGTCAGTTCTGGGGTTCTTGCGGAACCGATGGTGACGTGCAGTGTGGTGGTCCGCCCAGTACTTCAGGCTGTGGTTCCATTCAAATGGTGGCATATCGACGAGATAACCGCCCTTAACCGACGAATCCAAATCATCAAACAGGGAGTCACCGCTGATGGGATATCCGTTTTGGAATAAACGACCTGCGACTGCCATTGCTGTTTCGCAGGCGTTCTTCCCACGTTCAAGAACAGATTGATACGACACCTCGCCAAGTGAACTAACCGAGTCGGAAGTAAGAATCTGCTTGATAGGCCCCTTGAGCGCTGAATGAGGACCGAACTCGATCAAATGCTCCACAAAAGCTTTGTTGTTGCGACGTCTCGATTTCTTCTCGGAATACTGCAGAAGACCCTTCATCGCACTGGAGAAGCTCACCGGACAAACCAGATTGGAGACCCAGTAGTCTGTGCCAAGCTCATTATTGGCATTGATTCTCTCGCCAGTCAGGGAAGAGAACATTTGGACTTGGGTTTCGGTTGCATCAAAGGGGATGATGTCTCCCAGGGCCTGGCGATATGTTTCCGCGATGACCTGCATATGAGGCGAATGGTAGGCGATGTCGACTCTGAGCTTTCGAGCAAAGTGACCATCTTGCTTGATCATCCGCTCAAGTTCATCGATTGCAACTAAGTCCCCAGAAATGGTGGTGCTTGCCGGACTGTTCATGCACGCAACTGTCGCGTTGCCCCGAGGGAGACGGCTGATGTACTTCTGCGAGTCTTCCGCTCCAAGTCCAGTCGCCAGCATTGAACCATACAAGCTTGGCGCAAATCCACGAATACAACTGGAAAGGTGGCCTCGGTAGTATGCGATCTTCCAGGCATCCTCGCGACAAATAGCCTCCTTCGCATACGCAGCGGCAATCTCACCGCTGGAATGGCCGATGACAGCAGTTGGCTTGACACCCCATGATTTGAATAGGTCAACCAACGCGATTTGAAGGGCTGTACACAGCGGCTGGCAAAGGTCCGGGGAGTCTAGTTTGGAGGTTTCCTCGTCACGGAACAGCTCATTGAGCAGGGACCAAGAAGCGCCTAGGGTGACAAGGTATCTACCCGCGGCTTCCAGGCTGGCTCTGAAGACAGGCTGGGCGTACAGCTCGCGTCCCATAGCAAACCACTGGGCTCCTTGTCCGGTGAAGACAAATGCAAGCTTGGGGCACGCCCGCCCGCTTGAAGTCCGCACAGGCTGGGCAGGGAGCGATTCGAGCTGTGCGATTGCCTCCTTGCACGAGCTTGCAACCACAAAGGATTTCCACGGAAGAACACTTCGCCGGCTTGCCAGGGTGATTGCAAGTTTGGCAAACAGCTTCTTTTCTTCCTTCTCGGTCAAGTCGCCAGAGACCTTGTCCGTGAGATACTGGGCGAAAGCCCTCGCATTTCGCTCGATGCCACTTTGGTCGTTGGAGCTCCACAAGAGCAGCTTGGGGCACGATGGCACTTCGGACGCGAAGGGATTCGAGAAATAGTCGCTGACGGAGGTCCATGACATGGCATCTGAGCGGTTGCTGGAGAGGTCAACTCCAGAATCGGGGGTTCCGAATGGGGAGGGGCTTTCAATGGCCTGGACATTGTGCTTTCCGGTGATACGGTGGGCCTGGAAATAATGATATGCGTCGTCGATAATGCAATGAGCGTTGGTGCCTCCATACCCAAAGGAGTTGATGGAAACACGACGGAGACCCGCGTTCGGCCAAGGCGATAGCTGAGTCGGGACTTGCAGGTTCCATTCATCCATTGGAATTCGTGGGTTTGGCTTCTCGTACCAGATCGACGGTGGAATTTCTCCCTTCTCAATCATCATGATACCCTTGATAACCTGTACCATGCCTGAGCCGCCCTCGAGGTGGCCAATGTTAGATTTGATAGAGCCCATAATCAGCGGGTTTCCTGTACCCCGGGCGCTACCAAAAGTTCTTCCTAGAGCTCCCGCTTCAACAGGGTCTCCAGCAGGTGTTCCAGTGCCGTGGGCCTCAACATATTGTGTATCGGCGAGGCTCAAACCAGCCTCTGCGTAGACACGCCGAATGAGCGCTTCCTGTGCTTCTCCGGAAGGAAGGGTAATTCCAGGAGTATGTCCGTCCTGGCTGACAGCGCTGTTACGGATGACACCACGGATAACATCGCCGTCTTTCAAAGCCAGATCTAGTGGCTTCAGCACGCAGAAACCAGCACCTATCCCATGGCTTTAGTCATTTCTCAGAAACGTGTTGTCAAATGGGAAAGCTTACCTTCTCCACGAGAGTATCCATTGCCCTTATGGTCGAAAGACTGACATTTTCCGTCTGGGCTGAGGAAGTGCAGTCGGGTCATCGAACCCATGATGCCAGGCATGAGAATCAGATTTGTACCACCAACAATGGACTGTCCACTAAATTAGATACTGTATATAGGTGGGGCCATTGAGGACATACCATGGTGGTCTCTCCGGTACGCAAGCTCTGGCATCCCAAGTGCAGAGCCGCCATGGATGATGAGCAAGCGGTGTCCAGACTAATACTGGGTCCTTTAAAGTCAAAAAACCACGAGATTCTGTTTGACATGATGGCCGAACCAGTTCCGGTTCCATGGTAGAGAGGAAGATCCTCTGGATCGGAACCTAGCATCTCACTGTAATCTCTGGTGAAGCATCCCACGAAACACGATGTGCTCGATCCGCTGACATCCTCCATTCGAAGTCCAGCTACAAAAAACAAAAAAATGTTATATTAGAGATTTTCAATACCGCAAGGCTTTTTGGTCAGCTTACCGTTCTCGAGAGCTTCATAGGTACATTCAAGCGCCATTCGTTGCTGGGGGTCCATAGCTTCTGCCTCTGGGATGGACATGGTAAAGAAGGGAGCATCAAAGGCAGAGATATCCCTCTTCATAAAATGTGCTTTTCGGACATTTAGAATTCCATGCCGCTCATGGTGAGGGTGATAGTAAGCATCCACATTGAATCGGTCTTTGGGAATGTCGGAGAGGGCACTTTTGCCCGCTGCGATCATATCCCACAGTTTCGTAGGGTTCTCGGCTTCGCCGGGAAAACGGCCAGAGAAACCAATGATAGCAATTGGCATAACAGGGTCCTCTTCGATTCCAGAGAAGGAAGGCTTAGTGGTGTTTGACTGAAACATGATGTTTGATTCGTGGTGGACAAAGGATAGCAATCAGTTATGTTGAGATTGTTGTTTGATGATTTTCAAAGGCAGTTATACCGTAGACCTTGCTCGATATTTATCCTCATGTCATGTTGAAGAAAGTCAACACCAATTGCTAGAAAACGCCTTGCTTCCTTGAATAGATGTCGCCGCGGAAGCTTTTCGCAAAGAATGCAACCATCACAGCTGCCGAAATCTGACATGTATTGTTAGTCACTATTTTTGTGTGAATTCGCCGGCTCGGTGGTTAATTAAGAAAAAATCCTTTGTCGGCGAGTTTTGGGGTTGTAATCATGGTTTGGTGATAGATAGTAAGACCAGGCTGAGTTGGGGCTGTCTCGATTTCTGGCCCCCAAAGAATATAATACCTGCAACAACCGCAATCAGAGTTCATATTTTCAATTAACAACAAAACAAAAAAAAAAAAAAAAACGATGCTCCTACTTCAATATGCCACTCCAGGGTGGTTGTCAGCGACTGCTGTACTGTCACTGTCCTTGTATAGTGTCGCTCTAGTCGTCTACCGACTTTTCTTCAGTCCTATAAGGAGATTTCCAGGCCCTCGACTGGCAGCGGCCACCTTTTGGTAAGAAGCAAAGCTCAAAATTTGCTAGTAGGACACAAACTAATTCACCCTTAGGTACGAGTTCTACTACGATGTCGTTCTGGGCGGGCAGTATACCTTCCATATTGCTCGCCTGCATGAAAGATATGGTCCTGTCGTCCGAATCAACCCACACGAATTGCACGTCCATGAGTTCGACTTCTACAATCAACTCTATACAACCGGAGGACGGACTCGACACAAATGGTACTGGGCAGCGCGGGCGTTCGGTGTAGATTCTTCCACCTTCGCGACTGAGCGGCATGAGGAACACAGAATCCGTCGGTCAGCATTAAATCCGTCCTTTTCCACGGCTCAGGTACGCAAATTAGAGCCACTCATTCAAGGACGAGTTGATTCGGTCATGAGGAGAGTGAGGCAGTTCAAATTGAATGGGAGTGTTTTGTCTCTGGACGTGATGTTTGGAGCATTCTCGGCTGGTACGTTGGGAGTCTATAGATCCTAGCAAGATTCATGACTTACAACCCCAAACACAGATGTGATTACCGAGTATGCGTTTCGTCGTCCTGGACGTAAAGTCGAGGCTCCCGATTTTGATGACGGCTTCCACACGGCTTGCATCAATGGTGGCAAACAGCTCTTCCTAACACGACAGTTCCCTTGGCTGCTCAAAGTGGTTCGAACAATCCCTCCTCACATGACGCTTAAATTTAACCCTTCCATGTCGTCTTTTTTTGCGATGCACAAGGTAAAGAAAAACTTCTCTCCACTATCAAGTATCAAATCTAATGCGCTGGGCAGGACATTGCCATGCAGGTCAGGTCCGTCCTGGACGAGGCCAGTCTCGCCAACAAGACACCCACCGTATTCCACAGGATCCTAGACAGCAAAATTCCCGAGCATGAGAAGTCGTTTAACCGGCTGGCTTCTGATGCAGGCTCGCTGGTTGGCGCAGCGACGATCACTACGTCCTGGTCGCTTACACACGCCGTATTCCACCTCTTAGACAACCCCAGCAGCCTCGAGAAACTGAAAACCGAGCTAGCAAATGCCTTAAGTCCCAATTCGGACGACTGCGGCGAGACAATCCTGCCTATACTGGAACAATTACCGTACTTCACTGCCGTAATCCAGGAAGCATTGAGACTATCGGTCGGCGTATCGACTCGCCTCTCCCGAGTAGCTCCAGATGAGGTTCTCACCGTGAAGGACCCGGCAAAGAGCGACGATGGAGAGTGGAAAATCCCACCCTCAACCCCGGTTTCGATGAGCCAGCAACTGCTGTTGTATGACGAGCGCATCTTCCCGTCTGCATCTGCGTTCCGGCCAGAGCGGTGGATCGAGGATCCAGGGTTGATCAGATACCAAGTCGCATTTTCCAAAGGATCGCGCGCCTGTCTGGGAAAGCATCTGGCCCTCGCGGAGCTGTATCTTCTGCTCGGGAGGCTTTTTTCATCATATGGCTCATCGGAGGTTAGGATGCCTGGGGACCTTGGGTATCTTGAGTTGTATGAGACGGATAAGAGTGATATAGAGTGTGCGGTGGATGCTTTTCTGCCATTGCCAAAGGTTGGAAGCAAGGGGGTTAGATGTAAGATCTTGACCTGGGAAGATGAGAAGTAGTTAGTATTTTGAATCGACGTGTTTCTCATGGAAAGGAGGTTTGCAATTGTGAGTATATAGTGATAAATTAAAGTATTGACGGGGAGACTTTTAGTACACGATATAGATGTATTTCTTGGCTTTGCTAGGCGCACGTGTGCTAAACGTTACTAAATCGCGGGAATTTAAGCTTATCTTAACTCGTGGTCTTGGCATTCTATTTATCTATCATGAACATAATCTCCCGCTATGAAAATCAAAAACGTCATCGTAAACATCACAACTCAGAACCCTGAGGACGCGGCGGCTCAGCCTCTTCCTTCTTCCGTCTCTGGAACACCAGACCCGGATGGCCCAGCATCATCGAGTAAACCGATGCAAGGATCAAGCTGACTGTATCAGTAGTAGCTCATCGATACATTTGAGGATCGGCTCGCTACTTACAATCCCTCAAACCAGATGAACAGCATCTCATCTCGAATCAAGCCCCCGCTATACCCGGCATGTAACTCGGCCAAGCGGTAGACACATCGAATGGTGATCATCAGGATGGTAATAACGAGAAAGGCGAAGAAGATCAAGAACCGGTTGTGCAGAGGGTTGGCTACCAGGAGACCCGATCGGTAATACCGATTCAAGTAGTCGCCCAGCAAGGCACAGAAGATGCAGATAGTGAATACCTGGAAGGCAAGACCGGCCAGGGCAAGGTCTACGCCAATTTGGCTCTTCCCGCTGGTCGAGGTGGATAAGCCACCCCCGGCGGCTTGTAGAACGAGAGAGACCACGTCACAGTTGATGAAGACCCAGTAGATATATTTTGGTGGGAAGCGCGCCAGACTTGGGGAAAATTCATTAATGGTTAAAGCGAGGGTCACGTATATCGCGGCACAGAAATAGATCGGAGTGGTTGTGACGAGGACTATCCATAATTAAAAACTCCTCTCCTCTACCTGAATAGTTATGAGTAGGAACATACTGATTTGGAGCATAAAAGCATTAAAGTTGAACGGGTTATAATACATCATCACTCGACCGACATATCCGAGGAGCGCACTCACACAGCCGATAGACATGGCACCCATGAAGAACCATGTCTTTAATTGGATCCCCAGCCAGATGTGCACCAACCCAGCCAAACCAAATAGGCCAATAAAGCTACCATTGGCGGCCAGGCTGGGCCGATACCCGTAAAGGGAATACTGAATCGGACAAATCTCCAGCGTGCAGTTAGCATTGGGACCGAAGATGACAATGTACGGGGGAAGCCCCGGCGGCGAGGACATTGTAATCAGTCAGGCAAAAGAATGAGATAAAGTGGGGAGTGAGGGGCTGGTTGAAGAGGCGAAGGAAATATGGTCGACAATAGTCATATTCAGGACCCAGTGAAGTTTTAAATGACATTACAATGGAATATGTGCAGTATAAGCAGACGAGGCTATGGAAAGAAAATGGCAAAGTACGAACGCTGCCCTCTTCAAAGGATTCGAATGCCAAACGCCTAATGATCGGCACCGGTGTTGGGCGGAGGCTTTGGCGGTTTAGGAGCACGAGCAGACGAGATTTATGATTTGCAGAGAACAGCTAGCTAACACCGAACAGCCTCAAAGGTGGGGTGAAGGACGGAATTTACATGAGTGTTCAAAAGTCGCCGATAGGATCAAGCATTAGTGCGTATGTTGAAAATTGGTTTCACTTCTTAATAGGTCATCACTTTTCCTGCATCTTGTTATATTAAAAGTTCCTTCTACGGCCATGTCTCATATACGAGTAGAGTCCGGGGCTATGACATAGTATAGAAATGTTTATTGTGAAGGGGTACTATATTTAGAGATATGCAAAAATCGCGAGTTCAGTCATTTCACTAAGAGACATGGATAAGAGTAGAATGCAATGAACAAATTATTGAATTAAGAATGAACATTTGGTATGTACAATGGAATAAAATCATAAAAAATGCCTCGTCGCCTGCTCGAATTGTGATGTCAAACTGTCTTCCGTATAATTTCCAGAAGCCATCCCGATCTGTGGTCCACTAGGACTAAAGATCGTACTCCACATCGACGAGGCCGTCTGAGGCTCCCTCGGAGTACTCGCCTGGCTCAGCCTTTTGCCCCAAAAGAACGTCCCTATCGTAGCCTTTTCAACTTCCTGCGACAGACTGGCTTCGGTAGAATTTCCCAAACTCATCTCGATCCGCGGAGGGCTCGAGCTGATAATTGCACTCTCCATCGTTGACGAGTGCGATTGTTGCGTGGCTTGGTCCTTGACTGACCGGGTGTCCTTGACATAGGCTCCCATCATAGCCAGCACGCTAACCGCGGTGAATGCAAGCATGATTTTATCTTGTAGGGCAAAGGCCCGTCCGTAGCATTCTTTCACTAGCGCTGCTTCTGCCGCTGGGAACGCCTTGACGGCCTCGGTGGAGCCCAGTAGCTTGGTCAGTTTGCTGGCTCCGATTATAGGGAGTAGTTCGGACTTTAAATGTGATGTGGTGATCGCTTGTCCGAGGGCGATGCCGATTACGCCTCCCAGGACGCGAACTTGTGTGATAGAGCCCATACAGATACCTAGCACAGTCAGTTAGTGGGTTCAACATTGACTCGAAAAACATTTTCCCGGGATGATTGACTGACTGATGTCTTGCTCTTTCATACCGACACGGGCAGTCATAGCCAGGCTACTCAGAGCCAGGCCAAAACCCAATCCCAGAATCACCTGGTAGCCAAACTGCGCCGACGGGACTGGGCCAGATGTAACAGGGAGCGTTGTCATCAAACTGAGCCCAATGATCTGCAAAAAGAGTGATGCGACCAGGACATGCCAGCCAATTCCGAATTTACTGATGAGCATGCCAGCAAGGAAGGAGCCAAAGGCTGATAGCAATAGAAGGGCCAACATGTCTACGCCGGCGTCGACCGGACTGAGCCCATTCTGTAACTGCAGTCGCTGCGGAAGAAAAATGAGGGTCATCATGAAGGGAAATCCGGTTAGGAAGGCCGTCCTGCTGCTGCGTCAGCTATTGCCATGTGCTCAAATCAATAGACACGGTCTACGTACAGAATCGCAAGTCCTGAAAATCGTTGAGTGACGAGATTAGTAGGAAACAGGGGAAGGATCCTTCGGTTAAGGGATGAGCGACAGAGAAACCATTGCCAAGTACCAAATCCAATAAAGCAGAGTGCCGCGACAATAAAACATGCCACAATGGTGCCACTGTCCCACGCGTAGAAAGTTCCTCCCGATTCAAGTGCAAAGATTAGCAGAACTGATCCGGCCAGAGAGGTGGCAATCCCGATAAAATCAATGCCCTGGATGGTTGCCCACGTTGTTGGCAGCGGTTCTGCATTGCGAGGAAATATGGCTATGACAAGGATGGTGATAATGACTCCCGGAGGGAGATTGAGGTAAAATACCCATCTCCAGGTGGTATGGCTGGTGATAGCACCCCCCAGGATGGGACCCAATAAGCTAGCCGCCGCAAAGACAGAACTCATCATTCCAACTGCTAGCCCAGCATGCTGTATTGGAGTCACTTCTGCGATCACGGAAATAGCAAGACTGTATAGTCCTGCACCGCCGATGCCCTGGAAAGCGCGGAAAATGATACTGATCGGAAAGATAACGGAATGAGCTGCTCTGAATTCTAAGTTTAGAAAGGGACAGGGATACGTACAGCATCTCCATTGAATGCGCCAGTCCACAGGCGAGGGAAAAGGTTGTGAACAAACTTAGCGCAGAAACCAAGGTCGTTTTCCGGCCAAACAAGTCACTCATTCGAGCAAAGATAACCAAGAAGGCTGGAAGATGTTAGCAGGACTACCAAAGTATGACTGAAGAGAAAGCATTCTTTCCTGTATAAGTGATCAGATAGGAAGTTACCACCCAATTTCCCTTTTCATAGTTTCCCATACTCGACGTGATCGAGACAAGCGACGTAGCAATGATACTAGTCTCGAGGGCAGACAAAAGTAGCCCGAGACAGAGACTATCTCATTAGACAATGCTAATTTTTTTTTTTTTTTTATATGAATCAATTAATGAATTACATACCAGAATATCGTGATCCATAGTTTCCATCCGCTGAGATGCGTCAGGCGGGCAACAGGCATTTTCCTGGTACTTTCTGCATTGCTGCCCTGGGGATTCACTTTATCTAAACTTTGAAGGGCTTCTGGATCAGTAGAGCCCATTTTGAACAGGTAACTTATTCAAAAACTGAGAGAAATGCACGGTGGAATACTAGATAGCTTGGAGGTGTAAAGGTTTTGACATTTACACGGCGCACTGCCATAATGATAACTCAACAGATAGGGCTCGCAAATATCGAAATACGTGTACATCACCGACTGTCATAGATCTAAAAAAAGAAAGCCTTATGTATACACCGTCAATGCTACCATGTGAGGGTTTATCGGCGGCTTTAATCCGTCGCCCCAGAACGGATGCGGCGATGGAGAAATCTCACCTCTCACCTCAGCTTCTACAAAGTAGTATGATATTGCTGGGGATGGAAGTAAAATGACTTGCAGACGCTAGGACAGATATGAAACATAATTAAGATCCTGCTGTATGGGGCTTGTTGGTCTAACATCTTCAGCGACTGGTTGTTATGCGTCGCCCCATGACCGGGCATTGCTTAAGTGCAAGTAAGCTTCACAAGGAGTAAGGCATTCTATGGCTGTGTAAATGCTTATCTAGTATTTCTCCCTTTTCTTCCTTTTGGCATTATTGATGAGCATGTTAATACCGAGCCTTCATAGTCAGGTTTAGATGCTTTTATACAACTTATGTATGTCACCGATCCCCTCCTCGGTCAACCTCTAACCATACTCCACCCGTCATCTTTATCTATACAACCATGGAGACCGTTCTACGTGAAGCATGCGATAACTGTCATCGTCGGAAGACTCGCTGCCCATCCGATGGTGGCGGTCCCTGCACTAACTGTCGAGCCAGTGGTCAGGTCTGCACCTTCAGTCCTCGCAGTCGAATTGGCCGCCCTAGAGTGCGACCATCTCGTTCTAAACGTAACCGAACGAGGACACCGAGCCTTACAAAGACAGATGGGGATCATAATGCAGGAAGCCACATGCCAACAGTCTTCGACCCTGTCCCTGAATATACCACCCCTGTACCGAGTATAGTGCTGGGTGGAGCGGAAGGGTTTAATCATGCAAGTCTGCCTGATGAAACTACCCTCACAAATGAGTCCTCGTACATGCATTCTACCTGGGACAGTACATTGGAACCGTTCCCAATGTCGTATGTAACATCCTCACCCGTTGATATAAGATTGATGTCCTCGATTCAGCAGACTGATTTATCCGCAGACTAACAGAACCGTTGATTCCGTTCGACAATGAATTCCCCTTTTTCTCGCCCGAGGAAGTCGACTCTCTATGTAAAAGTCCTTCCCAGATAGCTGAGAGCGAAATATCGCAACGGGACTTGGCTTTTCTTTCCCCGAACAAAAACCTCAGTGTACCTCGGGCAACAACATCACCGGCACTTGTCCCTGAACAGCAACCACAACAATCATACATAGAAGATCGCCCTGAGTGCAAGGGGGAAAGTCTGGTTACGGTATATGGGCAACTCTCCCAGCTCCTCTTCACCCTGCACCTAGCCCACGATACCTTCTGTCGCAGAGAAACACTCGGCATCAGCGACCGAAGCTCAATCGACCAAATCTTCTCTACGGTTTCATCCCTCTGCGACGTTGTGGGTTGGCTCTCGCAATCGGCACGCAGTGCATCCGACTCTACCTTATCGTTATCTCCCTGTCTTCTCCTTATTATCTCGATGATCAGCACTGTAGTGGAGGTTTACCGGCGAGTTTTGGATGGCACTCTCCGTCCGTCAATGGGGCTCATGCAGCTACCCTCGTCTTCGCTACCATCTCCTCCGATCACCACTACACCTCGATCATCGCCGCTCTTGGAGAAGCAGCCCGCTGATACTCATACGCGACTGCAGTGTTTATCCGACGGCATCACGATGGATTTTCACCTCGGTCTTTTGGAGTGTATTTTTGGCTGGGGATGTTCGGAAACAAATAATGAGAGGGAAGTGTGTCGGAAACTGGAGGATACACATAAAGAGCTTCAGGTGTTCATGGAAGAGTGGAAGAAAGTAGCATAGCGTTCACGATTCACGCTTTATGACATGTATTTAACAAGAACATATACCATAAATTGAACAGAAAAATCAAAAGAAAAGAGATAATCAAAATCAAAATATCAATGTTGAAACATGGCTGTAGAAATCGCCCGTTGTATGGCCGTAGCAGCCTTCAAGGTAAATCTCGCATCCCGGGGAAGATTATGCCCCTGATCATGAATGATTGTTGAATGCTGACTGCAAAGCCCAACCGTCACTTTCGACTGAGGCAAGAACGGATCCAACGCACCCATAATATGCACAGTAGGAATTTGGATTCTAGCCAATTCCCGAGCCGGATGATACCGACGCAGAACCACATCGCCCGGCTCACTGGCCGTAATGAACCCGTTGATTTCGGTTGGTTTGACAACATCACCCTCGACCCAGTCCCGAACATCGACCTCGCCCGTCTGGGGATTGATGACGGTGTCGTATTCGTCCACCTGGGTCGCAGTCTGCAGATCAAAGGGCAGACTGGCGCAGGTGAACACGGCAAAGTTGAACAGCTCAGAGGCATGGGGGTTTGTTTTGCGATGGTGCAGCAACAGCGAGGCTACCAGAGCGCCACCTTGTGAGAAGCCGAAGATCCCCTCAAAGGGACCTTCTTCTTCGATGATCTCTAGAACCAGGTCGTATGCGGCTTGGAGGTTCTCGGCGGTGGGTTTGTTGTAGTAACAGTAGAAGGGGCCGGGGAATAAGGAAGGGACACCAGTCGCTGGACCGCATTCAACCAGGCCATCAACAAACTCGAATTCATAGGTAGGGTCTAAGTGATGGCGAATGGGGGCTAGCTGAGCTTCGTAGACTTGAGAATTTGTTCCCATTCCGTGTAAGCAAAGAAATCTCATGATGGAGGTTTGTATGGCTAGGCCGGAGTCAGGTTTGGTATAGAATAGAGGCCCGTTGCCAAATGGATTTGGCCTAGCTTTATAATATGCCTTTAACATGCTTCCAGTGTTCATACTCGACATACAGGATTTTCCAAAGTCGCCGCTGCCGCTGGTCACCAAAACTCGCCGATTTCGACCACTTCATACCGCGAGAGAATATATACACAGCCACATGGTTGAGATGATAATACGATCTTATCATAGAATCTTTACGTGGGTCGAGGAAATAATGAGAATACAAGTAGAATGCTTTGAGGGGGTAAAGGCTAAGGGTACGTTGGAGTGTAGGGAATAATGACTGTTTAGTAGACCATTGAGCAAAGGAAGCTTTGGGTAAATGAGAATGCCTTCATCACTCAGATCACTCAAGCTACAGATATAAGTTATGAACCACCACTAGACCAGAATCTCGACATTCATCCCCTGGATAGATCTCACCGCGCAGTCTGCGTGTTCCTTTTTGCCCTGGAAAAAGATGACGCCCCCTGCAGACCTTTAACAAGGTTACGTGTCTGCGATTTATTTATGTTGGGAACCGGCTGCGGGAGAATGTCCGGTATGGTCGTACGTACAATGAGGACTTTGGGTCGGGGCCGAGGTGGAGAGGTTATGAGCGGGATAAATGGGGCATTTGAAGAGAGATTAAGGGCCACGAAAGTGGTCTGTAGGGATAGGGGTAGGATGGGGATGGGCTAAGAAGGGTGTTTATTGATGAGGCTTTGGTGTGTAGGGAACGGGCTATCACTGACCTTTCACCGAACTGACTGCTTGCGTGGTGAAGTGAGAACTTTCAATCAAGAGAGATACCCAGGTGTGGAAGTTCATTAAACTAGCGGAAGCGTACGCTACAAAAATCAAAAATATGTATTCATCTCGAAGAAAACAAAAAATAATGAAGACATAAGTTAAAATCATGGCAACCGAACTCGCGCCCATAAAAGAAAAGTCCCAGCATAGAATTAGACAAGAAGGATATGAACCGAATAGAAACCGAACCGTTTGTCCAATCGAGACGCCAAGTCAAGAAACCAAGGTCATGAGGCATGAAGGCAATGATAGAATGAAAGCAAAAGAGTTGAACGTCAAAACGAAGATGAGAAAAAGTTGCTCCCCGCTGACAAAGGGCGGATGGGGAGAAATGAACATGAAATTGAAGCGGTGAGGAGTCGGAAGAGATGAGAAGGATAAGACGTCGGATACAATCTTGGGTATAGAGGGGCGTCTTCTTAATTGTCGGTTATACAAATGAATTAGGGATAGAGAGGTCGTAAACGGAGTGTCTTCGCCGTTGAGAGAATCGGAGTTGGCGATTAACGGAATTCGAAAGCAGGGGTACAACCACGGTCTTCGACATGCTTGAGCTCAAGTTGCTGGTATCTGCAAGAGCGTTAGTAGAACCCTCGACATCGGCAGGATGCATACGTACTTCTCACTCTTGGCGTGAAAGTAGATTCCGGTCACTGTCCCTTCGATCTGGTTGAAACAGATATAATAAAAGCCCTCAAAACTAGCACCGGATATAGTTCGCACGCGATGGTCAGGGACGAGGAAATACTCCTTCCACCGCATAAAGATGTGCTCGCGCTGTGCGAAATTACGGTAGGTGAAGTCGGGTTTCTTTGCCTGTCTGGCTAGCGGTCGCCATGCCGGGAATCGCGCCCAGTGGTTCATGTCTGTTTTCTCGGTCGCGCCCCATGCTTCATGGCGGGTTTTGAAAGTGTGCTTGGTACCGATGATCTCTCCTTCAAAGAATGTCGTCAAGGTAGGGTGGTCCTCCGTGAGGCCTATATGCATATTGTCAGATAGATCCAAGCAAAATTGGCGGGAATACAGACCTTGAATCCGGAGATAACCACAAAGATATGATTCAGCCATGTCAACATGTTTAATCTCGACGTCGACATTGTACACCTGGCGATCCGACTGTTGAGTCCCGGTGAATTTACTCCCGGGGCGTAGAAACGAGGATGTATAATTAGGGAGAAGCTTCCGCAGTCAGTAAGCCAGATGCATGGTATATCTGCTACTCGGGTACATACCCGAACATTGGAGAACTCATAGCTAAGAAGCGATGCAACCGACGGCGAATTAGCCACAGACGAAGGCTGCTGTACCGAGCATGACGGTTCCCCAGCCGGACTCAATCTTCCCACCCCCGATTCCTCCTCAGACTTGGTCGTTGCCTTCATCACGGCAGAACCAGATGCACCTGAACCCGAATCAACTCTCATAGGATCTGTGGTAGCGGCATCTTCTGACCGCATCAACATGGAATGCGCTGTCGTGTGGGCCGGGGGCGGATCATGATTGACGACGGCATCGCGCTCAGCAATAGCTGAGGGGTCGGGGGAGTCGCTCCTCAAAGGCAATCGTTCGATTTCCGGCGGACAAGTAGTATGGGAGGAGATATCGTTGACGAGCGAAGTGGTAGACAGCTGTGGTGTGTTGTCACTCGGAGTCGGCATTGGAGGCTACTTTCAGGTGAGAGAGGACATCGGAGCTGAGAAAGCGGTTAGAGAAAAAAGAAATTAAGAAGAAATTGTCAAAAAGCAGAATAGAAAGAATTAGGCAAGAATCAAGAAGATGGGATGAATTGGACTAACCACCGAAAGGGATATAGCGCGGGTCATGCGGGGGGAAGACGTGGGATAATTATGTCGTACATAGCTGACTCATTCCCTCGGCATAACAACGGTATATAAGCAAGCACGTTAAACGTCAGCATTATCAATATCACCGTTCGCTTGCACCACAGATTGGTTTAACTATGGTCTCTATTCTTCTCATGGGGTGACTTGTATCCAGACTACCTGGAGCCTAACTGATTTACCTATGCGAGTAGGCTAAAGCACAGAACGCTACTATTGGTGGCGTTGACAAAGGGAAAAGTCCTCCGGATATCAGACAAAGTCGTGGCCAAATGCGGCTATGGCGTCTGGCCAGGCGAGTTCGCGATCAAGAAGTACGCCTATCAACACCTTAATCGTCATATTGTCCGTGTCCCGCAAATCTACCACCACTTTCAAAGTCCGAATTCATCGACTTCCTCCTGGGCGAAAGGATATCTCTTTATGGAATATATCCCTGGGGAGACCTTAGAAAAGATTAGCCTCAGCCGTGGTGCTTATATTACTGAACGTCTAGCAAGAATTATCTCCGAGTTGGTGACGGTCACAGGCATAGGCGATGGCACACCAGGACCACCAATCGGCGATGGAATGCTTAAAGGATACTTGTTTGGAAATAACGGGACTGAGGATATTATCGGTTCTGTTGAGCTTCTGAACCGTTGACTCAACAAGCGCCTCGAGCTCATCGAACAAAACGATAGGTCTGCGTTCGTATCCCCTTATACTCTGTCACCTCGACCTCTGCCGCCAGAACATCAAGCTCATGCCAGACGACTCGATATGCTTACTTGACTGGGAACATGCGGGGTTTTCCCCGTATTTTCACGGCGCTGCGGCTGTTCCATATATCAAAAGCGATTTCACTTATGGAAAGAGCCTCCTTCAAGCCATTACAAACATAATGGGACTTGCGAATGGCGAGCAAGAATGTGTGAATCTTCTGAAGTGATCCCGTGCTGCTAGTTTGCAGTGTCTTTGATGGGTCTAAAAAGAGTAACAGAGGATCCTAGGTTTGTTCCTATTGTTCTCTAGCAAATCCCTGTAGAGGATGGACATGCCCGCCGATATTGATCCTTAGACTCTGCACCCTTTCGACTTTTTTATCCTAACTATGCATCGTACCGAACCGTCAACAACTCATGAAACAACTCGGGCAGTTTAAAAGAGAGATCCAAACTCTAGCTCTGAGGCCTAATGGTAGAGGAATACTACCACTGAAACGAGATCTTGCTTTCATAATCCGGTCCTTCCTAAACGAATCTCCCAGGTATAATTGCCTCGTACTCAGGTTCCTGGCCCACCGAGTTGTTGTACTTTGCATCTTATATGCGAAGCTTGGGTCAGCAGATCAAACAACAACATGGCGCTCACCCACCGGTTGCGACCTCAAAATACTTATTATTTGTTGGTGATCAGCCAGTGTGAGGGGGTCGACTGGAAATTGTGTGTCGGATAGGCTTGCTGACACCCTTAAGAGGAGGATTGAGGACTTGCTTCAGCTGGAGTTCTGTGGACTCGCTTCATGATCCCATGATATGAATCTGAATGTGTCATTTAATTACGATGAGAGCCAGAGTGATGAATGTATCGTCGTAAGCTTTTACCATCAATTGATCGTTGGTCTCCTCCCCTGTATGGTGAGATGAAACGGCATACTACCGCACTTTTACGCTATTCTTATCTTTCAAATGTGGTTAGAATTCAAATATAATAATAGAGAGCCAGTTGAACTAAGTGATATGGTTTGCTTACGAGCCCATATGTAAGCTAACTGCTAAATGAACTCCCCAGGAACCATCTCCTCATACTCAGAGTCCTCGTCCTCCATCCGGTAGTTCTTGTACAAACTATTCTGCGCCTGTGCAACTTCAGCTCCACTTTCATCGATGTACCCTGCAGCATTCAGGTCATCGATAAGAGTCTTCCTATTAATCATATTAGCGAAAGTCCAACCCACACGCTGTTGCGCTTGGAACACTTACACCCAAAACCGACACCCCGTCCCACTATCCGCCAACTCGTATCTATCACGTCCCTTACCCTCAATAAGTCTTATAACGTCACCAACAGTTATCCCCTTCGCCGCTGACAGATCGACGACCTTGAGGGGATAATCGATACATCTGTACAAGCACCGCTCTAGGGCATAGGTACCCATGGTATCGTCAGGTCTTGCCCTGAACATGTTCAGGCGGACTGATCCTGAATCGCTGATGAGGAGGTAGATAGATGGGTGGCTTCCGCTGTATGTGTCTGATTCGTGGCCTGTTTCAGGGACTTCGATTATAACCCTGATGTAATTGACAGGGAGGGCGTAGTCTTCTTCGGTGAGAAGCGTACTCATTTTGGCTGAGCAATTTGAGAGTGGAAGAGGGGATATATCACGTTCAATGTTGTAATTCCCTAGATGCTGTACTGTCGAGTTTATCAGGAGGGAAATAGGCAAGCTGCGTTGAACAAGGCAGATCAAGAGCTGCGGTGAATCGGGTCTTATAACCATTTACCCTACCTAAATAATTCACTTATAAAGCTAACCTAATTCTCCCTCATAAAATGCAACGATCTTATACTTTAAACCTCATTAATAATTTTTTCTAAATCATAAAAGGTACCATGCAACGAGAGTCTCATTTGCTCCAATTAGGGAGTGAATTATTGGCGTCAATACTTCTGATCCATACTCTGCAAGATGGCTTCAGCACATCTTACATATGTCAAAAGAAAGCACTGCGGCGATTAATGCCTGCCATTTCGAGTTACTCACCTTATGCTTATTGTCAATCAGTTTATGCCGGAGCATTGACTAGACAAGGTGAGTCGGATATGATCGCTGACATGTTCAAGGGAGCGACTGTCGTGCATTGATGTATGGTGTGAGGTTACCACGTCCCATTGAAATAAGGCTAGTAGCCACTGAAATTGCAACTTGCACAATTGAAATCAGTACAAACTTTTCCTCGGGCATTGATAGGTAGCTATTAAGTCTGTAATATTTTAATATAAACAAGTATCTTGGCAAGGGGGTTGATTGCTCACGTCGAAGACTTGTACATATTGTCTGCAAATATGTCAGATCCTCTCAAAATAACTTCTGCATGGTATCATGCTGTTCAGTTTATTGTGTTATTTAAGGGGAATTACGACTGTTTCGTGGCATTAAAGTGGTTTATCTCTATGCTTTGTTCTACGCGATATATATTTCAGTAGCAAGAAGGGGATCAAATGCTATGCAGTAATTTGTCACAGTACACTCTACACAATGCTGATATCAGTCTAGAATACATGATTTATTTGACGCATCGTACGATATATGGCCTCAACGGAAATGAATACCAGACATAAATACTTGCTTTAGCGGGAAGAAATCACTAGTTATATGATGTTGATATTCTATTATAGTAGCTTAGACGCATGTCCCTATCGATTGTGATCAAAAACATCCGCTCATGATGAACCCCATCCTCGTTGTATTACCGGATGACAGTCGTCACGCTCTTCAGTCGACGCTCAGTATTGCGACGAGTGTTAACAAAGTCGGGATAATTTCAAGTTAATTCAACAGCACCAGAGACAACGTGATCGACAGCTTCGACGCCCAGCATAAAACTATTAAAAGTTAGCATGTGATCGAACTTCCCCAGAAACAAATATGGGGATACTGACCTATGGCCCTGGTTCCCGACTTCATACTTCCACGAACCAAAACGGCCACGGGAAAGAATATCCTTGTCTTGTAGGTAAGGAAGGATCTCAGTCAGAGCGCCATTACGTTCCAAGCTAGGTGTGGGATAGCCATGGTCAAAACGGCAGACATATGTGCTGACAATCTTGTCCTCGGGCTTGAGTAACTCTGTGCTAATGAGGCCCTGGATGCTATCGGCCAGCAAAGTATCCTGGTTGATGGCCTTATGCGAGGATTCTGAGACCTCCAACATAACGGACCAGTAGGGACCCGATTCATCAGTGGAGGCAGGCTTTTCTCCATTAGCGAGTTGCAGGGTCGGCAGCTTAGCTAAATTGTCGGGCTGGTTGTAGGGAGAATATTTTGAGAAGATGGTCGCGCGGTAGAAAGGTGTGTTGTCCTCGGGGAAGTAGAGCTATACGTCGTCAGAGAAGTCATTTATATAGTTGAGAGGCACGTACCCAGCACTTAACTCCAATACGCTCGGGACGTTCACCACGAACGCCGATATCAGTCACATTTGTATAAGAATAAAAGTGGCTTGCACAACTGCTGCAATTGAGTATCGCCCATGGATTCGGCCAGGTAGTCTACAGCCATTGTAGAGATGAGCGAGCCATAATGGACAACGGTCCCTAGGGAGCGTTCTTGTTAGTCTACTTGCTATAACCAATTGATAGATTAAACTAACCTTCTGCAAGATAGACATTCTTGGCATCGGCATCAACCTTGATCACCTTGCCATGGTCTCCAAAGCGAGTTTTATCATTAGAAATGGTGTTGGCAACTGCCGTCCAAATACCTCCAGTGCCATCCCGGGCAGGAAATTTGAAAGTGGCATTAGGACCCCAGTTGCCCGCAACTTTGTTAAGAATAACATTGTTCGTCAATGTCTTCAGGTTAGGCGCAGCAACACGTTCTCCAACCCAGGTGGCATTCATCTTGCTGGGAGAAACTGCCCAGACCTTGAAGTTGTATGGCCGCATGAAGATCTCATTCAAATGCTCCCCAACATTGCGACGGTTCTACTCATCAAAGTTATCAGGTTTATCTGTCGCAACACGAGCACGAGCATCTATGGCCGCATCAATCAGACTGCTGATCGATTTGACCTGATCTTCCTTATCAAGCACGGAAATGTTGTTCTGGAAAGGGTAGGGCACGTAGAAAACACGCTGGTGTTCATACCAGTCTTCGTCCCTGGGGAGGGCTTCCCCGAGACAATCATCGAAATACTTGTAGTGGGAAAGATGACATGGCCTCCTACGTCGAAGAGAAAGCCCTCCGGGATAATGTCGGTCGAAGCTAAACCACCAGGCTTTTCGTTCGAATCGATAATCAACCACGACGCACTGTTCTGGAGAACGGAAAGCGGCTTGGTCAGCAGTCATAGTATAACCCTAAGATTTGACATACCAACTGCTGCAGGCGCTTGGCGGCTCCCAGGCCAGTCGGACCAGAGCCAATAACTAAGACATCAACGTCACTATAAATCCAATGGTCAGCGCGTTAATCAGACAAGCGTTAACAGGCGTGAGAGTACATTTGCTTAGCCGCCATGGTGTGATAACTATTTACACTATCTAAAATAAGACAAGTGACAAGACTATAAGGGAAGCAATATGAGGGTGAGAGGGAGAGGAGGGGTTTAGACACACGTTATAACCTGAAACCAACACTTCCTGCTGGCTTTGTTGCGCTGCCACGAAGTGGCGCCGCGCGTCCCCGGGCTCATACCAGGCGCAGATTGCCTTAAGCCAACAAATATTGGCCATCAAGAGCTCTCGCAAGGATCAACAGGCTTGTTTACTATGTATTGGTGCCGCAAATGCCTAGTTAGGCATATGTATTGAATATCTTATACCCTGTATCTGGCCCATGTATCGATGCCTCCACTGATCCCGGGTTCGGCGTCCTTCCCGGAGCTCCGTTCATACTTCTGTGTAAATATCCGGCGCAAAGAATCCATAATTTGGGTTTAATCTTACGTTTGTCGTCTCTCAGACCATTCTCTGCCCTCTTCTCTTGCTTTTACAGGATAGAGCGTCTTGGAGTAAAACCCCCCACTGTTCTATACTATCTAGCTCCTTCTGGGGCTTCATTAATAAATAGCCACACACATGGGCTAAGGTCTATGGGTGTAACTCGACATCTAGACGGTGTAGTCCCTTAGATACAGGCCTCATCCAACCGAGCCGAACAAAGAGATGGTGTGATTCATGCCCGCAGTTGCGGGCAGAGGGCACCTGGGCCGGTAGCAAAAGTACAAAGGTATACAACGACAGCTTTGCCGCGCTTCTCGGAGCCATTATCAACTATCATTCTCCGCTGAGTGACCAAGTTCACCAATCAAATGCAGAATCATGTCCGAATGCTGCTAGGCATTGGCGAGTAGGAATCCCAAATCACGCTGAGCTGCATCGCGCCCGCGACTAGCATCGTGACTTAGGTCTGGGTGTAATTCAATTTGAACTGTTTAATATCGAAGTGCATCTTGGACAGACTGCTCAGAGTAAGATCGTGTACAGATATTTATTCTTCCACCAATTTCTTCATCGCTGGCCTTGACAAAATCCTCCACCTCCCCTACCATTTCCTCGGGGTGCTCCTCTTTGAATTCGTCATATCTAAGAATTTGAATCTGATCTTTTAGCCAGAATACCAAATGGCAAATCCCAGTGAGCAGCTGAGGTCGAAAAGAAAGGAATCTGTCAAGTTCCGTAACATCAGACACTGCTCCTCAGCATATTGGATCCTTTCATGCAGGTATTTCCAGCCAATTCCCTCCTCTTGTTGTCACTCCTCGATGTTACCGGTATCATTTTTGTCCAGGCATTGGCCTGTCGGTGACTGAGTCTCGTTGGTTTTCAGTAGGTTGATCAAGTGTCATGCTGCGTATCCGTATCGTTTAGTTGCATTTTCGAGAAGGCTGGTTCCACCCCAATTGTGGCTGTCTCAAGCTTCTCTGTCTTGGTTCGCACCAGGACACTTGCTCATTGGCCCTTTTAAATAACAAATCGATTACCTGTGCATACAGGGGATGGCCTATGAATCTTTCTTGCCATATGTATATATAGCTCTGGATACCTTGAACACCTCTAGTCACTGAGAGAATTCAGATAAAGGTACCAAGTGCTCGTATATGCTGCCACACGTGTTTCTATCACATTTTTTTGTTCATACCCGGTGATATCTGCAAGCCCCAAATAATATCCTTGGTATACAGTCTCTGAACTGATATTAGGATTTAACGCCTTCGATAGTTCATAACATGCCGCTGCAAATTCCCTAGAATTGTATTCAAGCCTGGAATTAACGCTGTTAGTTCTGCATCTACTTGAACAAAAAAGCAGGAGAGAATCTCACAACTACGAGGTACATTTACTCCTGATAGACCTAGGAATCTTAAACGAAGTGCCCAATATGTGCGAAAATGCACGGGCAAAATGGCACAATAGTAATGTTCTGTAAATCTATCATAGCTCTAGGGCTCGGTATGGACAATAAACTTGATTAAATAATAATAATGTTCTGTATTCAGGACGGGGTCGGTCGTAATTGACGGCAACAGATGGGTGAAAGGATTGGAAAACAGTGGTCTTCGTCTCGTCGTCATGTGTAATGGTTTTTCAGGGCAGCCTGTAATCTTTGTAAGGGAGGCTGAGATTCTGCATCCAGGGATCTTCGTAGTATTCTTTATGACATTGCAGTATCACACTTGGCTTCTTCGAGCGAAGGACCTCTTCTAGAGCTGATGGCACCTCTCGTCTGAAATTTTATTTCTTCATCTTGGCTTGAACATCAATGCGTCGAGGACAGACACGGTGTGTATGCTTCATGCTCCGTTTGTTGATAATCGAATAAGCTCATCGACGGCCTTTCATGCCAAGCAGTCTTGAACAAATTGCTCAAAAGAGACAGCATAGTTATGGTTGTTTGCTGGTCGCTGTAGGATAATGACCAAATCAGATGGTTCTAACGCAAGATCCAGCGCCTTCTCAATCTCCTCCACGCGTAATTCGAGCTGTCGTCCAGAGCTTTTTATGGTGCCCAGAGCGAATACCGTCAACGGTACTGCGACGGACTGATGGTTGGGGGCGAGGCAGGCCAAATATGTATTTTGGGATCTGGATACCGAGGGGGGAGTCCACGGCGGGTGACATTGTCTTTTCGAGTTAGCCATTTTCTGGGAGTGTTTTCCATAGCGGGTTCACACCTTCAGGTGAGTATGTATAGCCCAAGGACCTCGGCTATACTGCAACGATTTCTGTATTCTAGTTAGATGATTATCCCTTTCACTAAAGCTAGTAGAGAGATTGAAACAGCTCCTTAGTAAAAAGATGCAGGGTAAATATATAGTCAATAAGCCGTTCCAGGCGGCAAGGCTGACAATGGGGCACTATAGCATCAGCTTTGTTCTAAGACATGGCCGATAAGCCAGAACCTGTAAACGGCAGCAGATGGCTGTCACGGATGATGTAGAAAGGCCTTTGTATTAGAAACAATAATCCCCTGGAGAACAAGCATTCATGTACATATATTGACGGTTTTGATCAAGTGTGAATTCCAACTCTGCCGGACAATATTAAATAAGTCTTGACATTAAGTCCCTGGAAGATTGAAAGGCGTAGTGGGTTTTTCGTTCAAAATATATTCAGTACGATTAGAGGAAGTTTTTCCTATGGTAACAGTAAACATAGTTCATGCGAATAGCAATGGCCTTTATTTTATTTTTGCATTAAAGATGTCAAACAGATTGTGTCATTGCTGTTTCTGATACCCGGTCACTTCAATACAAAACGCCCGATGCTCCTTCGTAGAATTCAAAATCGCTTTCATGATATTGTTCGATTTAGATAGGCTTGATCTGCATGGGAAGATTGATTAGAACAGCCCTCATAACCAGACTAGACCATAGATTGATTCTTACTTTGAAGTGAAGAGAGATGAGGGAGAAGACGAGAGCCTTGAGATCCTGGACGAGGTAGTAGAACACACGCAGTCCCTCCGGATCTGCCGATTCCGTCACATCTACTAACGAGCCGATTTTCGCGGTCTACCATTGTCAGAAGCCGTCAAACAAGCCAAAAGTGCGAACCTGTCCACTGGTGAAATACCTCGAAAGAAATGTGTTCGTTGCCCAATCGAATCTCCAATTCTTGTCGGCCATCCTTGTTCTTCTGCGGCCATTTCGAATCATCTTCCCTGTTGGGGACGACGGATTAGCGCGTGACGGAGAATCGAGGGGTATCGCAGGACGCATACTTTAGGATGTCGCTGTCTTTGATGATACGTTTGATCTCCTGGATCATAACTGCGCTCACGCACACTGTCCATCCCATTAGCACGGCTGCGCTATCGACCATGTTTGTTCCTCCACTCACTCTCTTTGCGGATCAGGGAATCATTGCGGTAGTTGGAGTTGTTCGCGTATCGGACGCCTGCGCTGCGACCATCGCCTAGAGTGCGGAAGTCGAATTCTATTGAAACTAGTTAGCAACACCCTCTAGTCGCGAATGAAGATGACCAACCTAGAAACTCATGCCCGAACCGCCCAGAGTGACCGGAGCTGCGAGGCAGTCAGCAGCTGAGGAAACCTGGGCCTCAACAACAAATCGGGCTTACTAGTAGCGGAGATAAAAGGGGTCGTTTTGCGCCATCTCGTCAGACACTTTTTGTTTATTATTTTGACGACGTGAGGAGAGAGAAGCAACAAATCTGGAGGCGGATCGCAGGGTTGGTCCAGGCGGCTTAGTCACCCACACACTCCGGCCAGGTTGCTCCGCCGCGCAAGTGGACAGCATTCATTCTATTCTCGTACATTCATTCATACATACAATTGTTTGGCGCGGATGATATTCCAGGCTGGTGAGGGGAGCTTGCTTTATACTGTTTAATTCTGTCTATTCTCTGCTCTCGCTAGCTTAGGAGAGAAGTGAGTGTTCCTCCCCGCTGTTCCTGATGTTTGTTCCGAGTATTGACAAGTTGCAGGTCTCCTTAGATCCCTCCTCCCCCTCCTACTTCCCACTCGAACAGTCACCACCATGGCGTCGTACCTGGAAAATGCGTACAGTTTGGTCCATCAGGACAACACTGCGGATCAGCCTTCCTTGCCGGAGCTGAAATTGCAGCTAGAGAAGGGCAATGATGAGACCAAGATGGAGACCATGAGAACCATCATCACGATCATGCTGAACGGAGACCCCATGTCCCAACTTTTAATGCACATTATTCGCTTTGTTATGCCGTCTCGGAGCAAGCCATTGAAGAAGCTGCTCTACTTCTACTATGAGATCTGCCCGAAACTGGACTCGAATGGCAAGTTGAAGCAGGAGATGATTTTAGTTTGGTGAGTGTGATTGATACATGTGGTTTCGTTCAATTAATAACATGTCGGTGTCTAGCAACGGAATCCGTAACGACCTGCAACACCCCAACGAATACATCCGAGGCAATACCCTGCGATTCCTGTGCAAGCTCCGAGAACCGGAACTCATCGAACCGCTCTTATCCTCCGCACGCTCGTGTTTGGAACACCGTCACGCATACGTCCGGAAGAATGCCGTTTGGGCTGTTGCTTCGATCTTCCAACACTCGGAACCTCTCATTCCGGATGCACCAGACCTCATCCAGACCTTCCTTGATGGTGAGACCGACAGCACCTGCAAACGCAATGCGTTCGCCGCTCTCATGTCCATTAGCCACACAAAGGCCCTGGAATACCTGGCAAATACATTCGATACCATTCCGAACACCGATGAACTGTTGCAACTGGTGGAGCTGGAGTTTATTAGGAAGGATGCGGTGCAGAACTCGCAGAACAAGGTGGGTGGCCTGGCAGGCGGGATGGCACAAGAGGTTCATGGCTTGCTAACGGGAGTAGGCTAAATATCTGCGCTTGATTTTCGATCTCCTTGACGCATCTACGAGCACCGTGATTTACGAAGCCGCAACGTCTCTCACTGCCCTCACTAGCAACCCCGTGGCTGTCAAGGCCGCTGCCGGCAAACTGATCGAGCTCGCTATCCGGGAGGCAGACAACAATGTCAAACTCATCGTGCTAGACCGCGTTGACCAATTGCGCATTCGCAACGAGGGCGTCTTGGATGATCTCACCATGGAAATCCTGCGCGTGCTCTCCAGTCCCGACATCGATGTTCGTCGCAAGGCTCTTGGTATCGCTCTGGAGATGGTTTCCAGCAAGAATGTCGAAGAGATTGTCATGCTGTTGAAGAAGGAGCTGGCCAAGACTGTTGATGAGACATATGAGCAGAACATCGAATACCGCCAACTCCTTATCCAGTCGATACACAACTGCGCTATCAAGTTCTCGGAAATCGCCGCCAGCGTTGTGGATCTCCTGATGGACTTTATTGCCGACTTTAACAATAACTCTGCTGTGGATGTTATTTCGTTCGTCAAGGAAGTTGTAGAGAAATTCCCCAAGCTACGGGCCTCTATTGTGAATCGTTTGGTATCGACTTTGAGTGAGGTTCGCGCCGGAAAGGTCTACCGTGGTGTCCTGTGGGTTGTCGGAGAGTACTCGTTGGAGGAGAAAGATATTCGCGAAGCTTGGAAACGTATTCGCGCAAGTCTTGGAGAGATCCCGATCCTAGCCTCGGAGCAACGACTGCTTGATGAGGTTCCGGATGAGTCTGCAGCCGTGAAGGAACAGCTCAATGGCGCCAAGCCTTCGGCTCCGACAGGTTCGAGAAAAGTCCTCGCTGATGGCACGTACGCTACTGAAAGTGCTCTTACAAGCCAGTCGGCAGCGGCTGCCAGACTCGAGGCCGTCAAAGCCGCCCAGAAGCCTCCTCTCCGTCAACTCATTTTGGACGGTGACTACTACCTCGCGACCGTGCTGTCGTCTACATTGACGAAGTTGGTGATGCGCCACTCCGAGGTGTCTGAAGAGGCGGCCCGTACTAACGCTCTCCGCGCTGAAGCCATGTTGATTATGATCTCGATTATGCGTGTTGGCCAGTCGCATTTCGTCAAGGCTCCCATCGACGAAGACTCTGTTGATCGTATCATGACCTGTGTGCGTTCGCTTGCCGAGTTCTCCGAGAAAAAGGAGTTGGAAGCCACCTTCCTCGAGGATACCCGGACGGCCTTCCGTGCGATGGTCCAGGTTGAGGACAAGAAGCGGGCTGCCAAGGAAGCTGTTGAGAAGGCAAAGACCGCCGTGCAGATTGATGACGCGATCCCGATCCGGCAATTCACCAAGAAGACCGACGTTGAGGGTGCTGAGGAAATTGAGCTCGACTTGGCGAAAGCCACCGGCGGCGACTCTACTGTGGAGACTGTCTCCTCGAAACTCAGCCGGGTGGTGCAATTGACCGGTTTCTCCGACCCTGTTTATGCGGAAGCCTACGTTACCGTCCACCAGTTTGACATCGTCCTCGATGTCCTTTTGGTTAACCAAACACTGGAGACCCTGCAGAACCTGTCTGTGGAGTTTGCAACACTTGGAGACCTCAAGGTTGTCGAGCGGCCCGCGACCCACAACCTCGGACCGCGCGACTTCTTGAACGTTCAGGCTACCGTCAAGGTTTCGTCGACGGACACCGGTGTCATCTTCGGTAACATTGTGTATGATGGGCCCAGTTCGACGGAAACCCACGTGGTTATTCTCAACGATATCCACGCGGACATTATGGACTACATTCAGCCTGCACACTGCACGGAGACGCAGTTCCGGACCATGTGGACCGAATTCGAATGGGAGAACAAGGTCAACATCAACTCGAAGGCGAAGACTCTACGCGAGTTCCTCAAGCAGCTGATGGAAAGCACCAACATGGCCTGCTTGACACCGGACGCATCCCTCAAGGGCGATTGCCGGTTCTTGAGCGCCAACCTGTATGCCCGGAGTGTATTCGGTATGTTCCCTTTCTACTTAACAAAACGCTCATCTACTAACTTGGATAGGCGAGGACGCACTGGCAAACCTGAGCATCGAAAAAGAAGCAGACGACGGGCCAATCACAGGGTTTGTTCGGATAAGAAGTCGGTCGCAGGGACTGGCGTTGAGTTTGGGGTCACTCAAGGGACTCAAGGCGTCTGCGGCATGAATAGATTATTGACTGTTGAAGCGTTATTAGTTACCCATGATATTCTTGTATGCTGTCGTATTTACTATCTTATTCTACTATATTATTTATTACTGGCCTTCAATGAGAGCTATATAGACTTCCGAAAGTAGAAAGTATGCTCCGTTTTCGGCTCAGCTGAACTCGGAATTGTGCCTGAATATAACTGAAAAACGAGACTCAATCTCAGACACAATTGATACGCGCCAAGTACTCCAACTGCCCCGGGGAATTTCGTGCCTGAAAAGTTGGTCAAGCGGACCGTTTAATCGGCAACCAAGACCGATCCTTCCTCCAACTCCGGAGTACTTCTATCTCCATCCTAATCTCTACCCATTCTTATGAACTTTTGCTCTTTATCCGTCGCTCTCGCACAGCTTCATTCTTAATCCTTATGAATCTACTGAATACCATTGCATAATGTCCCCTTCTACTGCTACTGCTACTGCTACTGCGCGCACGGAATCGCCGGATACAGGGTCTCGGCTGCTGGAGCACGACTCGACCCTGATTGTTGGCAAGTCGGTGTCTCTCACCCTGGGAAGTGACTCTCTTGTTATAGTCGGTATGTCTTCCCTTTGCTTTATCGGATTTTTTTTTTTTTTTTTTGCTTTCGTATTCACGAGTGGCAGATGAGCGGGCCTCACGCAAGTCGGATCGCGACGGATGCTGCGGATTCCTTAAATCCAGTAATACCCTATCCCTGATAGCCTTGAGAACGACAAAGCTGACTGTTAATGTTGTGCAGAATCCAAAGAAACCCACGCTATCTCGCTATATAATATCCTCGACGCTGATCTCTCTCCCGCCGGCCTAACCATCACCTATGCGAAACCCGCAACCAAAGACGATGTCACCGTCAACGCCCTACAATACCCCATCAACGATGAAGAAAAGAAGAACGCCGACTCGTGGGTCCAGAAGCTCCTCAACCTTGCATATGGTGATGCCCTACGCTACAAGCGGCTCAAAGTCCTGATTAATCCCTTTGGTGGAAAGGGTTCTGCATCTGCGTTGTACAACGGCTATGCGGCGCCGATATTTGCCGCCGCACGGTGCAGGGTTGATGTGCAGACGACGTCGCACATGGGCCATGCTACAGAACTTTGTGAGAAGATTGATGTGAACGCGTATGATGCGATCGTGTGCTGTTCTGGGGATGGGTTGCCGTATGAGGTGTTCAATGGGCTGGCGAAAAAGGCGAATGCGAAGGAGGCGTTGACGAAGGTGGCTGTTACTATGATCCCTTGTGGCTCGGGGAATGCGATGGCTTGGAACCTTTGCGGGACCGGGAGTGTTTCGGTGGCTGCTTTGGCTATTGTCAAGGGGTTGATGACGCCTATAGACTTGGTTTCGATTACGCAGGGGTCGACTCGTACGCTTTCATTCTTGTCGCAATCATTTGGGATCGTGGCGGACTGTGATCTGGGAACTGATGATATCCGCTGGATGGGCGCGCATCGTTTCACCTATGGCTTCCTTGTCCGGCTCATGCAACGGACGGTATACCCGTGTGATCTGGCGATTAAGGTGGTTATGGACGACAAGAAGGCGATCAAAGACCACTATCTCTCATACACGCAGCGAGAACCTATCAAACGCGATCCCCAAGAGATTGCCGGTCAGTCGGAAGGTCTGCCCGAATTGCAGTACGGCACGGTATTGGACGACCTTCCGAGCGATTGGGATGTTATTCCAGGCGAGACCATGGGCAACTTCTACGCCGGTAAAATGGCTATCGTGTCCAAGGACACCAATTTCTTCCCTGCCGCGCTACCCAGCGATGGTCTGATCGACATCGTCACCGTCGACGGAACCGTTCCTCGCATGACAACCCTCAAAATGATGTCCGAAGTGCCCAATGGCGGATTCTTCGACATGCCAGAAGTCATCACCCGCAAGGCTGTCGCGTATCGCCTCGTTCCCCGCGAAAAGGAAGGCTTCATCAGTGTGGACGGCGAAAAGGTTCCCTTCGAGGCATTCCAGGTAGAAATTCACCAGGGTCTGGGCACCGTGCTGTCGAAGTCTGGTCATTTGTATGAAGCCGAGGGACCGAAGATGTAATGCCAGGATTCCCTGGGTAGAGGGAAGATGTAATGTGTTTGCACGGTATACTTATAATCATGGTTCTGGTCTGCGCATTTGTGATGATACCCTCGCGAGATCGAACTAGCACTGGCTTGCTTGACGTTGAATTGATGCTTCCTGTACACTGCACTGCTGTAATCAAACTAGAATACAAGGTAGTACTTAGGATAATGTATGCGGTATTTTAAGCGCCATTTCCAGTTCTAATATGTACAACGCTATCAAGGCTTTTGGATAGAAGATAGAAATTAGTCAAACCCACCCCACTCCTCCTCACTCTCCTCATCCTCATCAACCACAACCTTCCTCTCCTTAAACCCCCACTCGTACAACCTCTCATCCTCCAACGCCTCACCAGCCCGAGTTCTCACGGGCTTATGCAATCCCTTCACACGGAGTGTCTCAATAGGACCCAAAATAAGATCCATAGGGACCTCACTAACAACCTTCCTCGGCTTCTCCTCCTCTCCTTCCTTGGAGTCCTCCTGCTCGAACTCAAGAACCTTCTCCAACTCATCGAGCCAGAGGTCCAGAAGATGGTAGCGCAGACCATCGGGGCCGTGTGGCATGGGCACGTAATCGGTCTTTTCGTTGATGGAGGTGTCTTGGTCAGGGTCAAAGTTTAGGGGGTTGAGGGGACCTTCGGAGATTATGCTGAGGTAGGATTTTAGGTCGGTCCATTTGGCGGCGTCTGAATCTGTGGTTGTGGTAGAAGTTTGGGTATCATTGGTTGTGCCGTCGGATACTCCGTTGGATTGTTGTTCCTCCTCGGCTTCCTGGCTCTTCTTTCCCTTCGACCGCTTGTTTTGCTTTTTCGAATTCTTTGACTTTGCCGCTTCCTCTTCTTCACGCTTGCGCTTCTTTCCGCCATCATCCATTCCCTGTCCTGGTTGTTTTTGTTTGCCCTTCACAAAAACCTCAAACGCAACACCCACATAACATCTAATCAAATACATATATTTATCCAACCGCAACCGATCAATCGCATGGAACTCGCGGCCAATGGTAATCCAGAACGCGCGCAGAAATCTGTGCACCGTTGAGCGGGGGAGGGTCGGGATGAGGGAGTATGAGAGGGAGCGCGCGAGGGCTTGTTGGGTGAGGGGGCGGTCGGAGTGGTAAAAGCCTGTCGTTGTTAGTATTCTGGTCATCAAATTGGATAGGTTGGTAAAAGGTAGCGTACAGAAGAAGAGTCCTTTCCAGAGTTTGAGCAGGTCGATGAGGGAGAGGTCTGTTCGGGAGCGGAGGAAGAGGGTTAGGGAGTCGAGGGCTTTGTCGCGGACTTTGCGGTCTGTTCGTTCCAATTAGTATGACTTTGTTGGATATGAAAGGGAAAAGACATACCACTCGAGGCGAGATCCTTCACGAAGGGAGTTCTTTGTACGTCCGCCATGTTGGATATTGTAGACCCGTCAATTCAGATCAAGATGTTGCGCTGAGCTTGTAATTCAGGATGATAATAAGATAGAATCAATATCGCGAAGCCAGTTGCATCAATTAATTCACGCGATAAGTATTGACAGAATTGCACCTCTAATAGTGTTGGTGCTTTGCTTTGCTTGCTTGGACAATGCGACGACGAAGATATCCGATGCCTTTTTTTTTTTCTTTATGATGTGTTTGTACTGTTTGTCTCATTTACACTGGTTGTCTTTTAAGTGGGTATGGCCGATGCAGGGCTAAATAGCTGTTTCTGATTGGCCAGAGCTGTATAGCTCTCTGTTGGGAAACTGCATACTTTCTCATTGCTGAACCAACTCAAACCGAACAACTCTCTAGCATTTGCTGACCATTATCTTCTACCATTGCACATAAGGGTTACTGGTTTTATTTCTTGATTGCGTGCGCCTTCCATGTCCTGCGATTCCACTTACCCTTGGAAATCCGCGAAAGCGTGGTATTGAGCATGTTCGTTCAACTGGGCATTTCTCGAGTGGCTCAAGTTTTCCAGAGGAGATTCCCAAATATGTTCGTACAGCGAACCCATGAACATCCCGGCGCATTGGTACATTAGCGGCAAGGAATTATCCCCATGCCCATACTATTCTGTATTGAACTATCTGCGACAAGCTATACCCGAATATCAGGGAAGTGCTGAATCGGCTATGAGAGCCAAGGCTTTCAATCCACTTCCGTGTCCAAGAGACAGCGTCACGCTGGTATTTAGGCATTTGAAATCACGCACTTATCTATCACCATGTCGGAAGCGTTGTTCTTTGGGACATAGATTTCATCGGTCATATGTCCGGGCAGAGAGCAGTTTCTTGGAACCTCTGGCCCAAGCGGGATCGGAACGTCATACCCCATATGGCGCATTATGAAGGAAAGCTTAGCAGATGTGGCATGTCTCAGCTTTGCGGAAAGATCCAACAGGTATCCGGCTCTTTCATTGCCGAAGCACCCGAGGTTTCACACCGTGACCGGGATAGGGTGCAAAGAGCCATTGAGTTGTATATTGCCACGAACTTGGTTAAGCTGTGTCGGGAGTCCGGAATAACTCAACGGGATTTTTCGACTCTCGGATTGAGGGCGCATTCAAGGGCTTTCAAAGGCCTGTTGTTCATTTGCTCAGGGGGTACCTATGCAAGATCTTTGAGATCCAAAACATGGATCCGGAGCAGGCTCAACGCATCAGGTCGAATAAGTGTGCTGGGGGCTTTGACTTTCAATATTATTACGAGAGTACCTTGAGCGCTTGGGCCTACCACGCACAGAGTCAGGGCAATTATGAAGACAATGTATGAGCAATAAAAAGCTCATTCCTGAAAGTGGCCAATGCATCACAAAACAGAAGATGCAACTCAGGGCCAAATCTGGTTATTCTCTGCTTATGTGGATGAAGCAGGGGTCTGCTAAACCCCGATACAATCCTCCCAGAGATGCGATTCCACGAATCTCGACGAGCACTTAGACACCTATCGATCATCTCCGCGAAAATAGATCACAAGAAATTTTTCGCACTCTTCTCAATACCTGCTACATGCTTTTATGCGGAAGGTGTTACCAGTGCAGAGCACTCGAATCATATGCTTCCACCCCTCCAATTTTGCTCCCGCTGAAATGCCCGGGGGTCGATATCCCGATCCCCAATTTTCATTTCCAAAGACAATGAAATAGCCTGCTTCGTGATTCAAAAGAAGGATGAAAGCAGACGATTTTGCCAAAATCTCAAAGACAAGGATTGATGCCGACACCGGCATGCATCATGACAGTAACAACCCATGTGCTCATAGCCAAAGCACTCATTTCTCCGATGCCGTGTTACTGGGAAAATAAAGGAGAGAAAAGAAAAAGGGGGGAAATAAGAAAAGGAAAGGTACATACAGACAGTACCACTGCTACCGTGTGATTATGCCTTTTGTATCCTTGCGACTTCTTTGTCGTGAAAAAATAGTGTACAAACTACCCATCATGGAACCATACATGTAAACACTCTTAAACACCCCGCCACATAATCCAAAGACATAAAAACAGATCGATACATATATGGTAGCTTACATCAGGGGAATAAGCAAAATCACATGTTCCCCCATCTGGGGTTACACCATCCCCAATGGCGCATGCGGAAATGGTTGCAACCCTTATCCAACCAATCCATTCAGATTACAGCCATCAGTCATCATCATCGATTGGCTCCTAGTTGTTCTTTAGAGATGCATATATTTCAAACCAGTCCTACAGGGCTCACCCCAGCCACTGATATCACCTTGAACAAGCCTTGCCCGGGGCATCCTCGTTCGTCTTCGGTGAGACTTGTTGCAAGTCACAGGAGGGGTTGACTATTACAACGGCTATGACCCAGCCTTCGAGTGAATTTGTCTCAGGCCTTCTCAGACTCGAGTTAGTCCCTGAGGTTGGTTCTTTCTGAGAGGACTGTTTCACAGGTTTATCTTTGTCAATTCCTGTGTTTGATTTTGATCTCTGTCTGCTTGCGATCTAGCTAACAGTACTGTCGCTATTTCTTCCATTCTACCTACTTTGAGCCACAATGGCTGGATTCAGAGACCACGACTGGGCCTTAGAGCCCAGTCCTACCCGACAAGACGACATATCTTCGCCGCCGCAACCCAGCCCACGCGAAGACAGCACCCTGTCCCAAAATATGAGTCCCGAAGCAAGAGCAGAGCTAGCTCGCGTTGCATCAAACTTTCCCAGAAGCCATGGATCGGCCGACTCGGGAGTCAGTGGAATGGATAATAGCATCCATCGCAGAGACACGCTGGAAGGCATCGAGATCGGAGACCCCGTTCTTGATCCGAAGAGCGAGAATTTCGATCATTACAAGTGGGCGCGAATGGTTCTGAAGCTCATGGATAAAGAGGGGTTTCCTAGGCCGCCGTCGACGGGTGTTGTTTTTGAAGATCTGAACGTTTCTGGGTCTGGGTCTGCGTTGCAATATCAGAATAATGTGGGATCTGTGGTGTTGGCGCCATTCCGGCCGCAGGAGTATCTTAGCTTTATTCGTTCTGGGCCGGAGAAGCATATTTTACGCGATTTTGATGGTCTGTTGAGGAGCGGTGAGTTGCTTCTTGTGCTGGGACGACCTGGCAGCGGTTGCTCGACATTACTCAAGACGTTATCTGGTGAACTCCACGGCTTGAAACTCCGGGAGAGCTCCGAGATCCAATACAATGGCATATCAATGGAGAGGATGCACACGGAATTCAAGGGCGAAGTTCTTTACAACCAAGAAGTCGACAGGCACTTCCCTCACTTAACGGTTGGGCAGACTTTGGAATTTGCTGCTGCGGCAAGGACTCCGGAGCATCGGTTGCGTGATATTGGCCGGAAGGAGTTCTCGAAACATATTACGCAGGTTGCGATGGCTGTTTTAGGGTTATCGCATACGTATAATACCAAGGGTATATTGACCTGTTTGGGATGGTAGTTGTTGTATCAGCTAACTCTTTCCAGTGGGTGATGAGTATATTAGAGGTGTATCGGGAGGTGAAAGGAAGCGTGTTAGGTATGTACTCTCCTTCAGTAGGCTTCGACCATTCACTAACACAAGCACAGTATTGCTGAGATGGCGTGTAAGTTTGACTCATTGACCTCTGAAAACCACCCGTTAACGACATCCAGTATCCGGTGCCCCCCTCGGTGCATGGGACAACAGCACTCGAGGCCTCGACTCCGCAAGTGCTCTGGAATTTACAAAATCCCTACGAGTTGCTGCTAGCCTAGCCGGCACAGCCCACGCCGTCGCCATCTACCAAGCATCGCAGGCTATCTACGATATCTTCGACAAAGTAACCGTCTTATACCAAGGTCGACAAATCTACTTCGGCCCCTGTGCTCGAGCAGTCGATTACTTTACCGAAATGGGCTGGTACCGTCCACCGCGCCAAACAGCGGGTGATTTCCTAACTGCTGTCACCAACCCCCAGGAACGCCAAGTGCGAGAAGGCATGGAGGACCGCGTCCCGCGTACTGCTGATGAGTTTGCGGAGTACTGGAAGAAGAGCCCACAGTATGAGGCTGTGAAGCAGGATATTGCGGAGTATCGTGAGCAGTTTCCACCGGGAGGGCAGCAAGAGGTGGATTTTGGGGAGGTCAAGCGGTTCAGGCAGGCGAAGCATGTGAGGCCGAAGAGTCCGTATGTTATTTCGATTCCGATGCAGGTTAGGCTTTGTACGATTCGGGCTTATCAAAGGTATGCTTGACTTTTTCTGCTGTCTGTGGATCCAAGTTATGCTGACGGGGGGTTCAGGATCTGGAACGACAAGCCCTCGACGTTGACGACGCTTATTGGTCGTATTGTCATGTCATTGATCATCGGTTCGATATACTACGGGTAACTACTCATCAACCATTTTAAGAGATATACACTCATGATATCAGGACTCCAAACGCTTCAGCCGGTTTTCAGAGTAAAGGAGCAGCTCTGTTCTTTGCTGTACTGTAGGTCGCTACGGAAGACCAAGTCCTTCAATGTCAATATTAACAACCATCCAGGATGAACGCCCTCATCAGTATCACCGAGATTAACTCACTTTACGATCAACGGTCGATCATCGAGAAGCAGGCATCATATGCTTTCGTGCATCCATTTGCTGAAGCATTTGGTGGTATCGTATCCGATGTTCCCGTCAAGTTCGTCTCTGCGGTAGTATTCAACATTATTTTTTACTTTCTAGCTGGATTGGTAAGTATAGTATGTGGCAGTTTTGAAGCAGCAATAACTAACCAAGTACAGCGATACGAACCATCTCAATTCTTCATCTTCTTCCTATTCACATTTATCAGCACGCTCGCAATGTCTGGAATATTCCGAACACTCGCTGCATCGACCAAAACTCTCGCCCAAGCGATGTCCATGGCCGGTGTCATAGTGCTAGCCATCGTGATATACACGGGCTTCGTCATTCCCGTCCCGCAAATGAGTTCTGTGCCTTGGTTTAGCTGGATCCGCTTCATTAACCCAGTCTTCTACACGTTCGAAGCATTGGTTGCAAACGAATTTCATGGGCGAAGGTTTACGTGCTCCGAGTTCATCCCTGGGTATGATAACCTGAGTGGTGACTCCTTCATATGCTCTGTCCGGGGCGCTGTTCCCGGAGAAAGGACTGTGTCTGGTGATGCATACATCGAGTCTCAGTACACCTACACATACGCACACGAATGGAGAAACTTTGGGATCCTAATCGGATTCTGGATCTTCTTCATGGCCACTTACTTGATAGCCACGGAACTCAACTCCGCAACGACATCCAAAGCTGAATTCCTCGTTTTCCGTCGCGGCCACGTCCCGCCTCACCTACGCAACATTGATAAACGCCAAGGAGGCGAAAGCCCAACAGAAGCACCCGAAACTCACGAAGAGGATAAACCAGAAGAAGACACCACAGATGTAATCCCGACGCAGAGCAGCATCTTCACCTGGCGGAACGTCTGCTACGATATTACTGTCAAGGGTGGTGAACGCCGGCTTCTGGACAATGTCTCTGGTTGGGTGAAGCCTGGTACACTCACTGCTTTGATGGGTGTTTCGGGTGCCGGGAAGACTACTTTGCTCGATGTCCTGGCTAAGCGGGTGTCTGTTGGTGTTGTTACCGGAGATATGCTTGTCGATGGAAAGCCACTTGATAATAGTTTCCAGAGGAAGACGGGGTATGTTCAGCAGCAAGATCTCCATCTTTCGACGACGACTGTGAGGGAAGCGCTGCGCTTCAGCGCGCTCCTTCGCCAGCCTAAGACAGTCTCGAAGAGCGAGAAATACAAATATGTTGAAGAGGTAATCGAGATGCTGAGCATGCAAGAATTCGCCGATGCAATTGTCGGAAGTCCAGGTGAGGGCTTGAACGTGGAACAGCGGAAACTGTTGACCATTGGAGTAGAGCTCGCTGCGAAGCCTGCGTTGTTGATCTTTCTTGATGAGCCAACTAGTGGTCTGGACTCACAGAGTTCGTGGGCCATCTGCGCGTTTCTGCGAAAACTTGCGGACCATGGGCAGGCTGTTCTTTCAACGATTCACCAGCCTAGTGCGTTGTTGTTCCAGGAATTTGACAGGTTGCTTTTCTTGGCAAAGGGAGGGAGGACTGTGTATTTCGGTGATATCGGGAAGGACTCAAGGACGTTACTCGATTACTTTGAGAGTAATGGGGCAAGAGAATGTGGATTATCCGAGAACGTGAGTTTTAACGCTACACCTGTTGACATACCTACTAACATAAACAGCCCGCTGAATACATCCTCGAAATCATCGGAGCAGGTGCCTCCGGAAAATCAAACCAAGACTGGCCATCAGTCTGGAATGATAGCCAACAAGCCAAAGAAGTTCAAGATGAGCTTGATAAAATCCATGAAGAGCGGTCTTCAGAATCTAACGATGACGGTGCCGTCGAACAGGCGGAATATGCCATGCCCTTTGTTAACCAGTTCTGGCATGTCACTCACCGTGTGTTCCAGCAGTATTGGCGCGAGCCATCCTATGTTTGGGCGAAGCTTATTCTGGCCACGGCGTCCTCGCTGTTCATTGGATTTACCTTTTTCAAGCCTGAGAGCTCGCTTATAGGGTTTCAGTCTGTTCTGTTCAGTGCTTTCATGCTTACGTCTATCTTCTCAACCTTGGTCCAACAGTAAGTCACCCTCCATTAATCTTCAATAAACTGGCTAACAGTTGCAGAATCATGCCCAAATTCGTCGTCCAACGCTCCCTTTACGAAGTCCGTGAGAGACCCTCAAAAGCCTACTCCTGGGCCACCTTCCTAATCGCCAACATCCTCGTCGAAATCCCTTACCAAGTCCTCGCAGGAATCATCGCCTGGGCATGCTACTACTACCCCATCTACGGCGCCAGCCAAGCAAGCCATCGTCAAGGCCTCATGCTGCTTTTCGTCGTGCAGTTCTACATGTTTACTTCGACGTTCGCCTCTCTTGTTATCGCGGCGCTGCCGGATGCAGAGACGGGAGGTACCATTGCTACGCTTATGTTTATGTTGACGTTGGTGTTTAACGGTGTGATGCAGTCGCCGGATGCGTTGCCTGGGTTTTGGATTTTCATGTATCGTGTTTCGCCGCTGACTTATCTTATTGCTGGACTTACGGCGACGGGATTGCATAATCGTAAGATTGAATGCGCGAGCGAGGAGTTGAGCGTGTTTAATCCTCCCTCTGGTATGACCTGCAACGACTACCTAAGCTCATACCTGGATGTTAGCCTCGGTCAGCTATACAACCCAACCGCCACGCAAAACTGCCAGTTCTGCCAGTTACGGGATGCGGATCAGTACCTCGCCGGTAGCAATATCGGTAAGCCCCTCCCCTCCCCCTCTGCCTCCCCATCTCCTCAAGTTCGAGGTTCTGACTATTGTCCAAAGCATACGGCGACCGCTGGCGCAACTGGGGCATAGGCTGGGCGTATATTGGATTCAACATCTTCGGAACTGTGGCGCTGTACTATATGTTCCGGGTTAAGCATTACAATCCGACGACGCTGGTTAGGTGGGTTATGGATGGGGCTAGGGTCGTTTGTAGGGTGTTCAAGAGAAGGTCTGGGATCACGCCGAAGGGGAAGGAGGCGGATAATGGGCGGTTGTATTAATCGTGGTAGTTCTAAAGGGGTATGTATTTAGTAGGAGTTGTTAGTTAGGCTGTGATATATGGCTTTAATGGCATGTGTATCGGGATGATCCATGGATTGTCCCGGCTGGGCCTCATTCAACGGACTCTCCGATTATAAATCTCAAATCAGCGGTACGTACCCTAACCCGTTCTATTTTAGCATCAACCCAGGCAACCCATATACACAACCAATAAAACTACCCTCAAAACAAGCACTCCCACGCAGCCTGTACCCATACAGCCTCCGTAACTGACAGGGCTGGCCGGAGAAATCCCCCTATACAGAAAGAATCTTCTAAGCAATCTATCGGCCACGCGGCCCTGCCAAAACATCGACGAATTATATCGGCCCGATTCGCAAATGGCATCCGTTCGGAAGTGCACTGAGCTCCGCTCCGCGCTGAGTAAGCGGAATTTAACGGAACGCCAAGAAATTGCTTGTATAGCGCGGAACCAGGCAAAACACCGGTTGATGGGTGCCCCAGTGGCTTGTTTGGATGGGAGGAGGACACTCGTCATGGGAAACGCGGCCTGCTTTCTCGAAGATTGGTCAAACTTCTGCGAAGGGTATAAATGGAGGAATCCGTTCTGTAATGACTTGAGATCAACACAAAAAGGTCAGAATAAGGCAATATGCATTTCTCAAAGCTCCTTCTCGCTGCTCTCGCGACCCCAATTCTCGCCCATCCTGGCGAGAAACATGACCCGCACGTCCTGAAGCGCGAGATCCACGCCCGCGATGCCTTTGCGCACATGGGCAAGCGAGCTCTCGACAGCTGCTCGACTTCGCTTGGGGCCCGCCAATTGAACAAGAAGAACGTCCAGCGTCGTGCGGACCGTGTCAATGCTTTGCGTGAGAAGCGCGGAATTTCTACCAGTATGCCCTTACTCCCTTCTGACCCCCAAAACAAGATAATAACACGGTGAACAGAATCTCAACACTCCCGTCGCACCCTCGCGGAACTCCAGAAATGGGAAACCGTCGAACACAACAAGACCAATGTGGTGGGCTACACTCCCTACATGCCCGAGGATATCATCTTCGGCGCGAACACTAGCTGCATCCTGACCCCGACCATCACGGATGGACCTTACTATGCTTGGGGCGAGACGATTCGCCAGAATGTCAAGGAGGAGAAATACTCGGATGGTGTTGATCTGTACCTCGAGGTGCAGTATATCGACATCAACAGCTGCCGTCCTGTTGAGGGTGCGTTTGTTGATATCTGGCAAGCCAATGCTACTGGTGTCTACAGGTACACCCTACCCTCTCTCCCTTAGCTACAAGTACAAATGCTGATGAAAATAGCGGAATCTCCGTCTCAGGAAACTACGCCGAGGGTGGCTACAACTCAACCTACCTCCGTGGTATCCAACGCACCGACCACGACGGCCTCGTCAACTTCGACACCATTTTCCCGGGACACTACTCCGGCCGCGCCATCCACACACACCTCCTCACCCACCTCAACGCCACCCTCCTCCCCAACAACACCCTCCAAGCAGGCACCGGCAGCGTCGCCCAAATCGGCCAACTCTTCTGGCCCGAAGACCTCCGTTCGGCCGTCGAAGCCACATACCCGTACAACACGAACACGCAGGACATCGTCTCCAACGACGATGACATGTGGAGTATTGAGCAGGCTAGCTCGGCTTATGATCCGTTCCCGGAGTATGTGTATCTGGGCGAGAATATTGAGGATGGGTTGTTTGCGTGGATTCAGATTGGTGTCAATGCGACTGCCGATTATACCGACAACGATTACTATAGCATTGCGGCTTATCGGGGAAAGAATGGCGGGTATGCGAATGCTGATAGCAAGGCTATGGGTGGTGGTGGTGGCGGTGCTGGTGGTGGCGGTGCTCCCAGTGGAAGTATGCCTGCTAGTGGAATTCCCAGCAGCACTGGCGCATAGAATGCTCAAGTGCACTAAATTTGTTGATAGAAAAAGTGGATAATGCTATTTACAAATGGATAACCAGCAATGCATTACAATTTCACCTGCCAATCAAGATGTTCTCAACGTTGCTGCTAAAATGACGATAGAAGACGATTAAACAAGCCTTACACACGGGTTGGGGCCTTAAAGGATGGCTGAAGCCTACATGCATGTTGATCAGGTTGTTATGATCCAGTAACCGGGAAGCTTGAACGTAGATATCATCTAACACCGATTAACAGGTTCCACTTTCAACCAGACACCCAAGGTGTCAGACAGTCTTCTTTACCCCGGCCTTTCATGAAACAAATGTCACGTTTGACAAGCCACGTCATTCACTATGCATATTATTCAAAAAACTGGGTGAGATTTACCAGCAGGGTGAGTGATGCTTTGAAACTCTTGGTCCGGCTTTTCGCTCTGTTGCTATGTTTTATGCAGAAATGTTGAATGCAGAGGAAGTCATGAAGACGAAGATCATGATGTAGTATGTTCTTTTCTATTCCATTCTAGGGGCGCAATAACTCGAAATAACATACAACCGCGAGGGGAAGCAGAGCAGCGAGTGTAAATATTAGGGCTTCTGTGCAAGAACTTACACCACACCTATGCAGTCCTCTTCTCCCTACTGAACTAACGACCTTTCGTAGAATTAGGTTGCTAATGAATGGAGAATATCATATCAATGGTGGTATAAATAGAAATTTACTATCCATACACTCACCATAAAATACATGGAGATGACCACCATAGTAGGGCTTCCCAAGTGGGATTGTATATCAAGCCGCTACACTTAAAAAAATTGGAAACTAATACCATTTGCAAACAATCCAAGATGCTAGCAAAATCCTTCTTTCTACCACCTTCCTTTCTTGGAACAAATATCAGCTTTAAAGAACCAAGACCATCAACATGGATATCGTTTGAGAAGGTAAATAAAGAGGTTCATCAGCAGGACAAGTATAAATATGAAACCTATGGCTCAGCTTCATGATCTACTGCAATATTTCTCTGCAGTAACATCTCAAATACGAAGATGGCCAGCGTAGTGCGTAGGATTGGTTAGATGAACTTAAGCAAGTATATTCACCCAATTTGTCCCTTGATGCTAGTACCAGAACCAACTTGATTCCAATAGCCCCGGGGTCATTTACGCACGTCGATTCTCATATACACCACTCTCTTTACTCATCAATCTGAAATTTTTGTCGAGATCCCTCCCGCTCCACTTCCGCTTGTCTCCACTGTGGCAACCCGGATCTAACGATTTCGCCGTCTCGACGCGCTTATTGTAGTGTAGTAGGTTTGCGATACGATTTCCAATTAGGTACGGTGACACCTATGAACCATCAAAGAAACCATTGCAGCCAATTTAACTAAGATGCAAATAATTTGAAACTTCAAGTAACTATTATATACGCTCACTCCATTACCCTAGACAATAAGCCAAAGGCAATTGACCGTACTCGAGACAATGAGACAGCATACCAAGTCTGATTAAGTATCAACAGTGTATAAAAACGCCATCCAACCCAACCCAATGCAAAGGAGTGTCTATATCAACTGCAACAGCAAACAATGGTTAAAAAAGGAAAGAAAAAAAAAAGTGTACATGGACTTTTCACAAGTGAAAACGCCTGTCCTGTCCTGTGAACCCGTAAAAAAAAAAGGGGGGGGGGAGAAGATTATAAAACATAGTGGTAACTGGTCTGGTCACGAGCAAAAGATAGAGCAAATAAAAGAGGGTAAGAAGGGAAAATATTTGACAGAGAAGGAAATATTCAACGATACACTATAACAATGAGTCTAGCCTTGACTAGATCTCGACCTCGACCTGTTACTCCGACTGGACGGTGCACGTGTAGGTGGTGCATGTTCAAAGAATGGGATCAAGTCTGGATTTTGACTAGGTGGCGTAGTCGATGTAGCGTTGTATTCCCCCACGACCTGGTCATCCGCCGCAGTCTCGGGATGAATCTCAATGCCCTGCTGCCGGTCCAGTCCGCGATGCGGCGCATCGTTGGTAAACTTGATGGCCTCTGTTTCCTCATGTGGACGCTCGATAGGTGACCAACCCGCAATACTACCTGCAACAACACCAGCCATGGCAGCGGCTGGGCCAAAGGCAGAACTGGAGCGGGAGCGGGTTCGGCGGCGAGAGCGGGAATCGGGGCTAGGCGGTGGTTGGGGAGACAGTGAGCCGTTACTGTTTTCGCCAGTGGGGGTCGAAGGGGGTGAGTCTTCGCGAGATCGTGAGCCGCTGCGGGAGCGAGGGAGGAGTTCTTGTGGGTGTTGGAGCTTATGCTTCAGATGATGTAAGCGACCTCCGCGGAGTGTCTTGATGAACTTCAGCTGGTCGCGGATTTCCTCCAAGGCTGGATTCCACTGGAATCGCCTCTGGTCTTCTGTATCGGAGATCATGAGCTCGGGGCCCTTCTTCCGACGCCAGAATGTCGGAATCAGTCTGGCAACGAACTCATCCGGGATTAACCTGATAATGATGGCAACCGGCAGAGATATCACACCCAGAACAAGCGAGACACCCCACTGTGAGCCACTGAGACGCTCGACCGAAAAGGCTTGTCCACCAACGAAGATGATCAAAACCTGACCACCGACGATAATGAACTGAATAGCCATAAACCACCTGTTGCGGAAAATGCCATCAAAGATGTTGAGACCGTTATCAATGCGACGAGAGTTCCACTGGTTGAAAATTTGCATCCAGACAAAAGTATTGAACACCACGGTTTCGAGCTGGTCCGCTTCGTGCTCGGTCGTGTAGTCAAAGATTGACATTCCAGCAAAGTTCAAAACAAGCGTGACAACCAGTTGATAGATACTTTGTCCAATCATCATCTTCCACATTGATAGACTGATGAGGGGCGCGGACTTCGGTTCGGGCCTGCGGTTGAGCAGATGGGGAGACGGGGGATCGGTTGCCAATGCAAGAGCAGCGAATGTATCCATAATCAGGTTAACCCACAACAGCTGCACGGCTGTAAGAACAGATTCCTCTCTATTATTAGCGACTGCAGAGATAAATGTGAGAAGGACCGCAGTGATGTTGACCGTAAGTTGGAACTACAAAATATGTCAGCGTTAAAACAAAACGAGATTCGAAGAGTAGTCCATACCTGCAAGAACTTCTTCACGGCATCGTTGACAGTACGACCCCAAGACATGGCCTTGACGATTGAAGCGAAGTTGTCGTCCATCAGAATAATATCAGATGCCTCCTTGGCCACTTCCGTTCCGGTGATACCCATCGAGAAACCAACATCAGCCGTCTTCAACGCCTGGGCATCATTGGTACCATCACCCGTAACAGCAACAGTCTCACCAAGAGCCTTGAGCCGGGAAACCAAAATCTTTTTGTCATCGGGACTGGACCGGGCAACGACCTGCAGACGGGGAATGATCTGGTTCATTTGACGAGTGCTGAGCTGGCGGAACTTGGGACCTTCGATAGCGATACCTCCCGCGGTGAAAATTCCACACTCCTGTGCGATAGCCTTAGCTGTCATGAGGTTGTCACCAGTAACCATTCGCACAAAGACACCAGCTTTCTGACATTGGTGCACAGCCTCTGCGACACCAGGACGTAGAGGATCCTGGATACCAAAGACACCAAACATTGTCATGTCCTTGAAGATCTGGTCAAAGTCAACGGTCTTACGGTCTTCCTCCATTGGCGCCCCGCGGGGTGGCCACTGTTCGTAGTCACGGTACAGCATTCCGATGGGCCGCAGCGAACGAGAGGCGTATTTCATCATGATATTGTCCAAGGTCGAGCGATCCTCCTCGGACATGGGCGCTTCGGTGATGTCTTTTGTCGGATCACGGACGATACGAGTTGCCTTGGACGCCAAAACTTCCGACGCACCCTTGACCAACATTCGATACTTTCCATTGCCGAGTTTGATTATCACAGCCATGCATTTGCGACCCGAGTCGAACGGGACCATTTGGACAATTGTCGCGTTAGACCTTGCCTCACCCAATGGTCCCATGCCAAGATACGTCCGCGCAAACCCAAGCAAAGCAGTCTCCGTCTTGGATCCGATAAAAGTCGTTCCTCCGTCTTCGTGGTCGCCCTCGAAAGCAGTAGAGTTGAGCACAATAGACTGGAGCAGAAGGTCCTTGGCGGGAGCGGAAATGCTAGACGCAAATTCCGAAGGCGACATGTCATTGGGCAATCCGCTCGAGTTCTGCTCGTCGTTGTCTGCATTGTCGGCGTTCAATCCATCCTTCTGAGATTTTTCTCCAAACTTCAACTTTGTTCCCAGAGTAGCTGAAACGGCGGACATTTTGTTCTCTGTGAGCGTTCCTGTCTTATCAGAGCAAATAGTCGTCGCATTACCCATGGTCTCGCAGGCCCGCAGCAGACGGACCAGGTTGTTGTCCTTTAACATACGTGTCGTAGCAAAAGCCAGTGCCAAAGTGACAGCCAGAGGCAAGCCTTCGGGTACAGCGACAACAACAACCGTCACAGCAACGATGAAGATCTGCAGGAAAGCTTGACCCTTTTTGTCGGGAGTTTCATAGTCGTTCAGCTGAGCAAGGAACTTGATGAAAAGGACGACGAACAACAGCAAGCCCGATGCCAGACCGAGTTTGGCGATGTATTCCGCGAGCACATTGAGCTTCGATTGCAAAGGCGTAGTCTGACCCTCGTCTTGGAGAGACATCATCGTCTTTCCGTAGCTTGAATGAACACCGACAGCAGTTACGAGGAAAGTACCAACACCTTCAGACACTTTAGAGCCAGAGATAATAAACGGATCCATCTTCTTGAGACTTTCATTGTCCTCAATTGCACGAAAGACATCGTTACCACTGGTCTTGTGCAGGAGGTCCGATTCACCTGTTGCAGACGACTCGTCGCACTTGATATTATGACCACCGATAAAGATGCCGTCGACGGGAATCAAATCACCTGGCTCCAGGTGCATAACATCACCCACCTGGACATCGAAGATGGAGATCTCCGCCGTCTTTCCGGACCGGCTCACTTTGACGTGGCGATCATCCTTCTTCTTGTTCAACTTCACAAACTGTCGTTCCTTCTGCCAATCATTGGCCGCACCAACAATAACCACAATCAGAATGGCGACGATAATAGCCACGCCCTCGACCCATTGCACTCGTGCCTCGCCGTCAGTAGCAGTGATAGACTGGTAAATACCGAGTGCAAGCGAAATGATAGCGGCAATAGTCAGCAGAATCAAGACCTTGTCGTTGTACGCAATCCACGCCAGTTCGAAGATACTTTTCGCTTTCCTCTCGGGAAGTCTGTTGGGCCCGTAGACACGCTTACGCTCCGCGTACGACTCGTCACTTGACTTGGATGACCCGGGCCTGGAAACTTGCTGCTCTTGGACCTGAGCACCCGATTTGGGCAACGATGTTGGAGAGTCAGCCGCCGCCGCGGCCGTCGCCTCCTCGAAATTTACCGTTCCTTCCAGGGTTGATTCGTCCACGCTCAGTCCGCTAGCAAGGTCAGTGCGCAAACCCTTTTCAAGACCACGCAACCCACCCACGGCGTGAAAAGCGCCAAGGTTCTTGGGGTTCAGCAGCTTGTTTAGCTGGCCTGGCGAAAAGGCAAAGCTGTTATCGTCCACCTCGAATTCGCTTTCGTGGCCGGGTTCAGGCTTAAGGGCGTCTTCAGCGCTCTCGAGGTGATCCTTGGTCAGATCGGAGCGGGAGTTCTGAGATCGATCGGGGACATAGGTGTCCCCACCGTACGAGCTGGCAGAGGGACTGGTGTCCTCAGACTCAATGGAGTTGCCGCGGGATCTGGCACCGGGGACAGCCAGGTAGTTGGAGTGCTGCATGCTTTCCGTCAGCTTGGAGGCTGGTGAGGAGAAGTTGTGGGGAGACGTTGGACGGCTATCGTGCTCTCGCGGCTCGGACGAGGTGAACGAGCGAATGGACGACGGCGGGCCGTCCGAAGGAGAAACACTGCCGTTGTTCAAAAGGGCACTGGTGTCGGAATTGTCATTGCCCGTCGACACTCGCAAGGATGGTTGAGGAGCACTTGGTTGTACCTGCCGAGGTTGAGGGCTGTCCGGGGTTACGGCAGAGGTGTCGATGGTGATGGTCGGGGCCCGTTCCCGGCGCAGGGGAGTGGGTTGTCTGGAATCCTCCGGGTCTGGATTGGAATTCGAGGGTTCGGACATGATCGACCAAGGGATGACTCTTCCAGGAAAGGGAATGGGGATTAAACGGGAGCGGAAGAGGTAAGCGATATCAGGTTAAGAATGCGGCGTGTTCCTGGGAGAGAGTATCCAACGAATCAGGTAGTCGAACGACCTGTCATAGGTATATATTCGATCGAATTGGCCGTATAACAGTCGATGGTTAGCAAAGGATGTCGTCCTCAGGCAGGTATTCCATATGGCAAGGTAGCGTTCTCGGATATGGACGGCGTTTCCTCTTTTCTTTTTCTTTTCTTCACCTGGCCATCACAGTCCGAACAACCGGAGTAATAATATCCAGACGACCGAAAGCCGGCATAGATCGTCCAAGCACCGAAATTCAGAAATTGCCTATTGTGTGGCGACTGGGGAGGGCGTTGGAAAGAAACTGGGACGGAAGCCAGCTGGCTGGGGATTGACGCTGGTTCTTCTAAACGACCCACGTTGAAGCGCTGAGAGGCGGCAACTGAATCGAGCGTCGAATGAGAAGCACTGGCGAGTAGTAGTCGACGCACAGAGCAGCGATTCAGACGAGCAGCGAGTTTCGTTGTTCGTCGGGTTCAAAGAGGAAAGTGAGGAGGATTGTCGGGCGAGATCGTGTGCGCTGGACTGCAACGAACCCTGGGCTGTGAGAACAAGGAATCGACGGCCGGGAGTCTAGCAAAGTCAGACAGAAGATCTCCGGGGTTTAACCTGCCCAAAGCACACCGACAAAAGGGACAATGAGGTAGAGTGAGAAAAGTGAAGCTATGAGAGTAGCTCAGGCCGGGAGAGAAAGAAGTCACATCATGTATTACAATACCATCTGTGACAGACCCTGTTTGCTATTCCGCCAATAACAAACGATGCCGGGCCGCATATGCCCCATAGCAGTAGTCCAGACCACAAGACGGGTAACGGTATTACGGCTGCAGGATACAACACTACACAATTGCTTAGTTTAAACTTGGATATAAGCATCGCGTTGAATCCCTCTGGTATTCCTGCTTAGTCTGTACCGGGTGGTGACATTAGAGCGCTACGCGCTGTATGATAAGAAGTGACGAATGCGCACAGTTCCAGCCAGTTCCGGCGACCTGCCCAACCCGGGTTTGATGGTTGATGCTTGGCGCTTTGCACTGCCTCAATGCCTCCTTTTTTCTCCCATTTTTTCATGATTAAACCACCACTTATATTTCTTGATTTAAAATGAGAGACATAGTCTGTCATTCTCCGCTTACTGTTTGTGAAGTACTCTGCATAATCCTGTGTTCAGTCCAGTTCCTCTACGGAATACTTGTACGCACTCTAGCACATAACTTACTCTCTAGGTTCACTGAATATGCTCTGCATTGACACAATCGTTACATAAGCGCCGATCTACACAGCCACCACTAGCGGGACCCACTGAACTTTAATTTGTTCGGGTTACATCCAGCATTTGTACTCCGAATGCACTTTATGCTTGCAAATACCAGAGCACCAACATCGAGAGTACCATTCAATTGTACTCGGAGTACTCTGTACATCAGTCTAAGCCACCCTAGACGAGGACCTGTCATGATACCATTAGCTCAATCAAGAAAAACTTGACTACTGATAAGCATGCGGAAAATATGCGAATGCCTTCATTGAGCTCTATGCATTTCCTGCAGTGCTGTCTAATGCAAGGGTGTTGTATGCCTGATACCGTTTTACATCATTGATGGCTCCTCGCTGTCAGTAGTTTATAGCAACAGAAAGTATCATCAAGGCTTCTTGCTTCTACGCCTAGGATGGAATACATAGTTGCGACTGCCATGACTGGGATCGGGAGGGCGGAAGATGGCATTCCCGTACAGCCGGCGAGCACATACAAGGAGCGTCGTAGGTCTTAGATTAATGATGTCTGTGGCTATGTCAGACTCTCATTGTTGCAGGCATTGCAGGCATTGCACGCCTAACTATAGCAATCAATACGCAGCAGGCGTTGCGTGCAAGGGCTACCCAGCTATGTGGCAAGTAATGCGCGTGGTGGTATTACCAGAACGGTAAGTATTGACAGTCGTGATTGCACATCTCTTCACTGCCATGGAGAGGGAGAGAACCCCGTAGATGCTTTCCACGACTTGAACTTGGTTCCAGGTGACCAGACTACTTGTGAACACGGGCCCATACGCACCAGCATAAGCAGAAATATGGACAGTTAAGCAACACGTCAGTCAGGTTATGCTCGCTATAAGATCCTGCATCCGGAGGCTACTAAAGACGAATCACACACTAGAATATGGATGCTGCGTCTGGCGATTCACTGCTGGCTAATTGTTGAACAAGCAATCAAGCTCAACCTCTGGGACCGTGTTACGTCGGTCAGAGCACGCTGTGCTCTGTAAGCGACCTGGCTCTTGATGTATATCTGGCGCTGATCATCCATGAGTTTTGCCCGGGTTAAAGGCCATGAACAAGTGACATTCAAGCACGGAGTACAACATAGCGCACGTACATAACCATCATTTTCGCATTAAATATCAAGATACCCTCCGGGGATCTCTAACTCCCAAGCGGAACCTTCCATTTCCACTAATCCCACTTACCGCCACCCGAAACCTCCCCTGTTCTATACCCTGTTCGCCATAGCCAAGACCCCAGGTTTCTCTCGGGCACGCATAGTACATGGCCACGGCTGACTGGTTCAGTACTGCCATCCAGTTTTTCCTCATCTTTGTGCGGAGTCCAATTTGGGAAGAAGGTCTGGAACGTCGATGTGGATTTCGGGGTCTGTAACGACTCTGGCTAGATAACGTACACTCGCGGGCAATTTCGTGGTGCAGAAGAGAGATAGATGCCATGATGCTTATTGGATTACCCGACTCAAGGCGTTGGTGTTGGTATATTGGAAAAATAGAATGACATATCTGTAGAAGTATATATTCGAAAGAGAGGACGGTTGGCATCTAATACATACCTCTATATCGGAAGACCAAGAGACCTCGCAAACAAATCAAGTAGAGCATTATCCTCGCGCTCAAAAATATACAACCTCGGCTGCCTAATAATTTGTTCCTTATCCATGCAAGCATAGAGCATCCACCCATGCTGCAGACCAACAAACGAAAGCAACAGAACAGGAAAATGCTCCTCAATCGGGAACCAACGCTCGCCATGGTAGCCAAGTTGCGGCTTTACTATTCTTTTAAAGAGTTTATCGGACTCTTCATCTCTGCTTTTCACTGTTTTGCGCACATGACGGAGACTAACAGTGGATGAGTAGGAAGAGATTGGGAATTTTAGACCCATGCAGTTAGCATCAAATCCAAGTTTATGGAAGGCACCAAAAACTACTAAACTGATTCTGCAGTCCTCCAATCTTCAAAAGATCCAAAACCCCCCTTGCACTACCAGTCGCCCAATCCTCTACATAGTCACAGATACGCATCGCGCATGTCTTTGCATTCCAGTGCAAATCATCAGGTCTATCTTGGTAGACCATAGAACTACGCCCCTCGTCCATCTCACCGGGATTCACAGGGGACTTCTGTAATTCGCTCAGAGACATAGGTTTGGACAAAATTTGTGTTTGTTTCAACGTCTGGATGTTCGAAATCGAATTGAGGTATGTGGAGGTTGTTGAGCGCGCTTGGGTTGTTATGTGATGGCCATCGTCGGCGACGGAGGCTTTGTCTGGGTTTGCGAGCTGGTTACGCAAAACATCGAGGCGGTTTCGCACGATTTGGTTTGTAGAAGCCATTGTGACTATTTAGAAAAGGGGTCTAGCAGAAGATGAAGGGTGCGATGGGACAGTTTCACCAAGCGACGAAGGGTGTTGAGGAGCGGATGAGCCTTGGGCATACTCTGATTGAAGTGTGCGAATAAGAACTACGAAGAGAGATCAGTGCTTCATCATTATACGGTTCGGTCTATTGAAATTCTTCTTCTAAATACCACAACTACGCTGTCAAGTCTGGACGAAGACCTGTGTAAATGTATCATTTCATAGTAGATACAAATCCCGACATAGCAATAGACATCCACCATTCAAAATCCACCTCCGGGTTGCCTATACATCAATTCACCAATCAGACATCTAGTTGCAGATGCAGTAGCTATAACCAAGTTAGTAATTCCGTATCGACTCAGCAGGAAACAGAGAAAGAAAAGGAAGCATACTCCTCGTCATCGCAGTGACCGCCGTGGATGTTACCCAGGGCAACGCACTATTCACATCAGTCAGTATAAGTCCGTTAACGTGCTCGTAGTGGTAAAATCATACGTGGGCAGAGCAGCAGGCAGCGCCACCCTCAATGCCGGCAACACTGCAGGCCTGGCAAGTGGTGCGCTTCTGAAGCTCGGGGCTGGCGAGGGCGTGGCCGGCCAAGAGGGCGACGGTGAAGGTGAGGATGGTAGAGAGCTGCATTTTCCTGGTAGATAGAGAAAGCTGAGGATTTTTTTTTTTCGGAAGTCTTGTAGTGGCCTTGAGTATTGGAGCTGAGGAGGATGGTTGTCGATGAAGACAGACACGATGGGGGTATTTATATTCGAATCTCGACGTCCCCATCCTCCCTATCCCGTGAAAGATGTAGGGTACAAAGTACAGTCGCAGATTGTGAAGCCTCAATCCCAGGCCTCGGGCAAGATGCTAAGTTCGTGTTTCGATTTCGATCATCGTCAGATACGAAGATGGTGGCCTGCGGAGGATGATCGCTATGTAGATCGGGGCCAGCAGGTCAACGGGGAATCGATTTCATGACACTATAAAATGCCCAGCTAACATTAGGAATGACCCTGCATCTCTTGGCGCTAAGGGACGCTTATTTCGATTGGTGAAGATATGTTGTAGATCCCTCGTATTGACGACGGAACAATGTCCCAGCTTGAAGAGTCCCTGACGCGGGATCTCAACATGACAGCCAACGTAGCGGAGCTGGAGTCTTCAGACACACCAGGGTGGTACGTTTCAATGAAATTTAACCAAAATAATGTAGTGTTTCTCCTGCAAATAGCAAACACTAGAATAGTAGAGAGTGGTGAAAGGCGGTCGACTAGCCTCCAATCCTCAGTTCATCCCGTTCACCGTCCCTCAAAACAAACACGTTGCAAAGTACCATGGATGCTTTGCCGGAGGTCAAGGTTTGTCCAGACTAGTACAACACCAATCCTTCACCGTGAACCAGATGGTTGGCGCAGTTTATTCTCGCCAAGCCATTCCGCAGATGCAGCACTCCACCCCAAAGTACGGGAATCTTTCCCGAATTCGCTTGTAGATTCCCATCGCGGTGGCACCGGGATACCAGATTTAGTGGTTTTCCTTCATCCACAAGTTAGGCAACCCAACAGGCAACCTTTTCTAGTATAGCGTCGACGCACTGTACACATTAGCGCCAGGGCAGCGCCAATAAATTCAGTGACTCACAAGAGGGCTGGATGGAAATGTGTCGGACAATTTGTGGATAATTCTGGGCAATCCTGGGACCGTGCCGCTCAATTCTTGATTGTCCAATTGGCATATACCAAAGGTAGACAGGTCGTTTATTCCAATACCAGAAGGTCAATTTCAGCGTAAAATTATGTCCGTATCGTTTGCTTCACGTTCAAGCTGTAGGTCATTGGGGTGAACTTGACATGTCAATTCCTCGTTTGTATCGCCGATTTCTCGCTAGCAGCCTCAATTTCGCGGAGAACGTAGGGTCCATCACCCAATGGCGATAGGCAACAGATCTTCCCGATCCAAATTCGAAAGATCGTCAAAAACTCGTATATAAATCTCGGCATGACTGTCGCGGCCGGATACAGACCGACAATAGCCAGGATTGGCCTTTTGCGGGCCATGAAAGATGCTCGTAGAATGTTCAAAGTCGAATGGCTGTACGGGACACTCCTCCCCTTTGGCCCCTGGGCTCAGCTCTCGCGAGGGTCAGCCACCTGTACGCTGTACACTCGTTAGCGATCGCCAGACAGGGGCACATATTGGGACAGACAAACGAGACAGCATGATATTTCATTTCTGAGGGATATTGATGCCTTTGTGGTGGTCTGCTTGGGTTCGGCTGTCCGAAATGTGGATGGATTCGGATTGGTCCAACATTGGTGGCATTCCGCAAATTTCTTGTTGTAACTGAGGTTCAGGACCTCCAGCGAAATAAAACGGAAGTCTTGGGAGAGAATGTCATTGAGAGAGAAGAAGTGTTGTCAAAATAAACAGGACATTATGAATATAGATGACTAAGGCAAGCACGTCAATATGTCCCCAATTCACTCATTTCCTCTTCCATCTCTGAATGGACGCTGATCTTTTGGGTGAGGTTTTTGGTAACATTAATTGCCCCAGGAGTCTTTGATATTTCTCTAGGTAAGAGTAAGGCATTAGCAAGGGTCTTCGGGAAGCTCTACGATACTCCTGTCTGTACTCACTCCCAAATGGCATCCAACGGTGAGCCTAATTTAAGAAAACACAGCAGTAACGCCTGGTTGAATACCCTCCAATATCTCGCTCAATTCGTTCCAAATCTTTTCCTGTGCTTTGCTGCCATCTTCACTCTTAACGAAAGATGATAGCGCCGCATTTCCCTCTCTACCGTTCGTCATATATGCCCCATGTGTCTCCGGGCCAGCTGCGGCAGCAGCAACAAGCGTACGACTACCAACTTCTGTGGTTCGTGCGAAAATTTTCATGGCAATGCCGATAGCCACCCTCGCAAACGCATTGGACATGTTCTCCCTCTGGAGCGATGAATGGCAAAGACCTGGGTTAAGCATGTTGAGGATAACACCAGAGCCCGCAAGTTTTGGCGCAATCTGACGGGCAACTAGGATCTCTAGTAACTTGGATGCTGGGTAGCGCTCCGGCATGTTGGCGGTTTTCTCATCGCTGAGGGTGTCAAACACAAGGTCGGCTTTCCATTCCTTTAGCTGAACCCACGAGTGCACCTCGCTCGACACGATTGAGACATGAGGTGTAGAAGATGGAATCTCCTTGGCAGTCTCCTTGAGTTTCGGGAGAAGCAACAGAGCAAGGAGGAAAGTGCTGATCACATTGACGGTGATTGTACGCTCATGTCCTTCAGATTTGGTGAATGTAGTCGTCGCAATGCCAGCGTTCTCTACCACAACATCCAGACGGGGAAGAGTGCTGGCGCGCGCTGCGAAAGCCTTCACGGACTCGAAAGAAGCAAGATCTAGTTCCCACACCTCACATACATCGGAGCGACCGGTTGATTCCTCAATGTCCTGCTTTGCCTCTTGGCCAGCGGAGATATTGCGAACCGCAAGAATGATTTTTGCCGCATCGAGACGAGCAAAATGTCGCGCTGCTTCCAATCCGAGTCCGACATTGGAGCCGGTGACAATGATAGTCTGACCGGTAAAAGTCGCGACCGGATATGCAGGGGTTTCGAAGAGTTGGTTGTAAAGGAGGTCCATGGTGTGAGAAGGTGCAATTTATTGGGTAACATGCTCTAGGACCGTAAGCGGGTATTTATATAACGGCTACCATGAGATGCTCGGATTTAATCTAGTAGACTAAGTCCGATTAAGTCCGACATAGCTGCCGCTTCTAACGAATAAAACGAGATTAGGGCAAGTAGAGATCTGACGATCTGATACTCGCACTTGTATGTATATTAGACTTATCAAGTCGAATCAGCGATGTATAGACCTGTCCTTGAAGCGGTATACTACTTGGTAGCAACATTTCATGCATAAATTTTGAACAACTATGTCGAAGCCCTGTTCCTTCATATTGTATCCACTGTTGGATATGCTCGATTGATGATAAGCATAGCTCTTATGCATTCTGGGGGGCCTAAACCCGCCTGTAATAATCAGAAACTGCCAGATACATGCTTGGCTAGAGTATCCTTACTGGTGCGTTATTGTTATCAACGTTAGACCTCTCATTGGTTAAGTGGAAATACCAAACCGTACGTACTCCGTAGTATACAACCGAACACAATGTATATACGAAGTAGGGAAAGTAAATGTGTCTCCGTTTTAAATACTTGTAGGTAAAATTGCCACGGAATTCATACAAAAGGTAATCAGGCAATTGAACTGAACCCCCCGGTGATTACAGAAGCCGCAAAAACACGTTAGTATAGACTGCGGCATAACCGCGGTTATGGGTATTAACCTAGTGCCCACGGCCGCCGCACTAGCATAATTATCGCTTGTTTAACTACTTCGAGACTCCCACATGACACTTATGTAGCTGACAAACCCTTGGTTTCTATCTTGAAATACGTATGTGCCAGATTTTCTAGTACACTTGGTAATTTCTCCTGCTTATTATGATAAATATTTAAGAATAATTTTAAAATAGGGTATTCGATGACACGGTTAGCGGGGCGCCAGAAACGGCTCCCATTGAACAGTCCGTCTGCCGTCCGCCACCGCCTGCCGTGGATGGTTATCCGCCTGCCTGTTGTGGTATGGCCCCTACCATTTTGGGGATAGCGGCCCCCTCACGCCGCTTTCACCATCTGCCAACTGAACTATATAATCCCAGCCTGACCCCCTCCAAGGACGACGCACTTCCTCTTCTCTTTTCTTCCTTTCCATCCTTTCTACCTGGTGCATTGCCCCCCTGGCCCCCACGAAGGATGCCGCGTTATCCGATGAAATTGCACTCTTTCGGTAAGGCGCTCGCTTCATTTCTCCCTGTTCATCATCCCCTCCTCTACGGAGTCGCCGATGTGTCGTCTGACCCAGTTCCGAAAATTTGTAGCTGCCTTGTTGGCTTCAATGACCAATTCTCTTCTCTGCTGGTGACGCTTTCTTGACAATCATCAAAGCACGCCAGCCCCAGATTTCCCCTCTACCATCTCTTTCAACAATGGTAATCCGTTGTTGTGACAGCAATTGATACCCAATTTTCAATATTTGACTGTCTTCAGTCTTTCAGCCTCTCCTCTGTGACCAGTTCCATTTGCTCTATCAACCGCACAACCTGAAACAGACTTTACAGCCTCGTTGCTATAGTTGGCACCATTCGCACCAATCTTGTCCAACCATTCGATGATCACTTGGGTGCATTGGACTACTGCATTCCTGCCATGCTTGCCATCGAATAGCGAAAATACCGCACCCCCTCTTCCCCTTTTCCTTGCGACCTGGACCGGGTCCACCAGCATGCATTCAGTCATTTGTATGTTGGAGGCGCAGCCCCTGCATTCGCTTGCAACTGTTGGCTATGAGAAGTTCTGGGCTCTTGAGCGCGAATGACCTGTCCAGTGATTTCTTTTTTTGGCCCGGGAGGGGAAGACAAACACGTCAGCAACTGAATCTTTTTCATGGCCTGCATGGATAAGGGAGGAGAAAACAGACATGGCACGGAGGGATCGAGGTCGCCCAGGTTGAAGGTTGGAGGTATAAGAAGTGACTGACCCTGGGACTGGAGATGCCGTGATATCCACTCCAAAAACACACATTCCCATTCCCTCTCCCTGAACTGTTCTCATTTCTCATTCCATTCACTTTGTTGCTTGCTGAGGATGTTCCAATCCGCATTCCACGTTGACAACTTCAAACCTTGGAATCCCCGTCCAGCCAAACGCCCCAAGTCACACTATATCCACCAGACCCCAAATCCTCTTAGATACCCAGATTCTGTCTGTCTCCAGCAGCTCCTCTCCTTCCAAACACAAAAGTCCCTCCACACCATGTTTGCTCCCTGTACATAATTCCAAACACCATCTCCTTCCGGCGCGGCCACCAGCTGAAGTTTGTGTACCTCCAAATGCAAATTCCCGGTCAAAAACCCCACAGAGCCCTCGACCTCCAACAAGTGGAGCATCCTCAGTGTCCAACTCGTTGCATATGAATGATTCCGACTGCCGCACAACGCACTCATCCGTTGAGGAAAGTGACACCTGCCACACCAGTCCGGGTTTACTAGGCGACATCGAACACCCTACTGCTGATGCTCCTATTGAACCACTCTCCTTTGAGATCTGAATTCAAATGATAGACAGATTAAAGAGAAGGAAAAAAAAGAACAACAGCGAAAACTAGTCAGACCAAATCAAATTTACCGCATTCTTGGATTATCTCCAGACCGAAGGATTTAAATGATAAATAATCGCTTCCCCCACTCAGCCGGTGGCAAGCCCCAAGCCAAGTTAATAATTCAGCAACAGCCACTCATTAAGCGCCCTGTCTAGTGGGCGAGAATACCTCAACTTGTGCTGAGACGGCTCTAGTTCTGTCTATAGACCGAGAATATATTATGAACTAACTTTTCCCCTCTTAGATAGGCGGCAGCTGCTCACTCTTCCTCTACGATAGAGATAGGCTTCTATCCATATAAACGGAACGCGAAACAGACTAACAACATCTTTCTTCAGCAAGCGCTTTCGGACTCTTCGCCCTGTCCGAAATGTTATTACAATTATCAAAAGCCTAATCTGAGCATAGCATACCTAGGTACAGCTTTTAGATCAATTCTAGTTGGCTCTCTAGAAACTTTTAGATTACCAAGGTAACTAATAGTAACAAAGTCGGCCTAAAAGTTGATTGCTCTGGCTGACTACGCTTGAACGACAGACTGCTTCTTTTTTTCTACTAGCTGATTTTTAGATTGCGGGCCCGGTAGTTCTGACAATCCGGCATGGATCGGTATATATGAAGTCTAGACCTTTTAGGCTCAGTTATATTTGTCAACGTCGCCTATCTACCAATATACCTGATCTGGCGAACGACAAGTAAATTGCCTGAAAGAACCCCCTTTTGATTGACTATTGCATGGTATTTAATTAGGTATTGTAACTAAGTAATGTACAATAGATGAAGGGTCATCTAATCCATCAGTAAAGGAGTATGTTATCAGCGTAGGGGCAAGATACTCTGTGATCTAGGCGTATAACTTGTCCAAAGAAGGCTGCCTTGCTTCTGATGGGGTGAAACTGCAATGTCCCTTTGGGCCATCGCTTTCATCGTCATCATCATCCCCGCTGTCCAATGACCATGGCAGATCGGTCTCTCCCCACATCAGCTCACCGTGCGTCACGGTGTCTGTACGAACGTTCTCGCGCAGATGGCAGGCTGCGCTTATAGCAGCACTGCAAGTTCCCGCGAGAGGTATTGCTGACTTGAGTCTCCGGAATGACACACCAATAATCATGATACCCAGGACACCGAGAAGGGCACCAGCGCATATTAAAGGCATATATGAGATCGCTGGTGCGCTTTCCTTCTGTGCGTACAGTAGATTGCCGTCTGTATCGTAAGGAAAAGCCAGAACAAAATAGATCCCCTGCGAGACAAGCCAATGGAGTATTGTGAACAGGGCCATCGCTGGAAGTCCGTAACGATATGGGATAGATAGCCAATAGGTTGAACGCTGCTTGCTACCCTCAACAGGCCAAGTGACGCGAAGTGGCTTCCTGTTAACCCCATAAGAGCTGTACTCCGCACTCAATAGCATCTTTGTAAGAAGACTATTATAGAAATAATAGCAGAGCGTGACTACCAATTGGGCGCTATTCGCAATCACCACACCTTGCAGTTCTGGAGAGTTTTGAAGAGTACCAGCACGTTGTCTTGCCATGGAATCTAAGTCCCATATCGCTTGCCATGTAAGTTGATCGGTCATTAAGCTACCGCCTGGGTTTATACCAAAGACCGGGAGTGGTATGACAGTAGCAGCCACCATGCAGGTAAGGACGCTTAATTTTGTTTAGCTTCTAGGAATTCAAGTTGCGTATCGGGTTCAAGAGGCTCACATCAACACAGTTAGAAACCAATGCATTGGACTAGATGCTCTTCTCCATTGCTGAGGCCTGGTGAGACGTTGATATCTCACGGACTGCCGTTGTGGTTCCTGTCCTTTCGGACATGTTATCCAGTTCCTCTTTTTGATGCTGTCCAGCGATGCCCAACACATGCCTTTCGTAGTCTCATCTGGGTCCTCCAGGAACGAAACTATCGCATCACCTGTGGTGAGGAGAGGGCTTGATCGAGATTTATGAATTCGGGCGGCCAAGAAGATCGCAATAACTTTGACGAAGGTAGCAACAATAACGATAGCAGCAATAACAGGGCTGTAAAACAGATGGCAATTGCTTTTCCCCTCGAATGCCAGGCACTCTGTTACGTGAATTGTGTCGTTTAAGGCAAAGGAATTATCGTGGGGTATACATTCATGATCCTGTATGTTTTTTGGATCCGAATTCACAAACGGAGTGGCCCAAACTTGGCCGGGGACGACCACGCCCTCGATTCTAAGGACAGACTCAGCTCCCCCATCGCTCATACTTCGGTTGCTCGTCAGAAAAATTATCCCTTTGTAGCCGGATTGGCTATTGGTCTCTGTTTTTTTGTGGCATTTCTCGGCGGAGATCCTCTCACTCTTTGATCCTTCAATCTGAAGAATTTGTTGGTCCCAGTCGAATCTTCTTTCATCTAAAAATGAACTTGCACCCGTTTTTCTCTCCGCAGCTATCCCAAAACAATCCTGTAAGGCGGGAGTCGTGAGATTTCGCACGTCTTCAAGCGTAAAATCATGTGGAGCGACGAAGGACCAGTAATTATTGTAACTTAGGCTCTTAAACACGAGTGAGTTATAACTAAGGCGACATTAGCACACTGTAAATAGAACAATAGGCATACCTCTGTACATTAGATGAAACGGCGTGGCAGTAAGTAGCAAGACTATCCATAGACCGAGTCGGGCATACGGTATAGCGAAGAGGTTTCTAAAACTAGAACCTCCAACGTCAAGCCAGCGACGTTTTGCGTGGGCAATGTTAATTTCATCTCTTGTTGGGGCGACAAGAGTCTGCATGCAGTAATTGCTCGTTGCAAGAGTGCAGGTGCTGATAATGTTGATTATGATGTGGAGACCTGTGTTCCACCGACCTGCCACGTCACAAGAACCGTCATATATCATTTTTAAATTCGAGGATCCCCCTGTTCCCGGGAATTTGGACGATAATCCGCCAGCCGCGGAAACAAATATGACATTTGATAGTAGGAGGCCGGCAGTCGCGTATCCACAGAGGTATACACCTTTAACCCAGGAGGGACTTGATTTGTTTTTTTCCAAAACATGTGCTGGAATATCTCTGTGTTCGTCGGTAGTAGCTGTTGCTTCACCTAGTATAGGAGTGACAAGAGTCTGATCTTGGACGGTCCGCTCTTTTGTCATGGTTTTCGAGACGGAAGACAGCGACTGTTGGCTGGGAAGTACGAGGAGCCCGGTATCGTGTGGATCACTATCTGCTGCCCCATCGTAGCGCTGAGAAGGGGCTAGAGAACGAGCCCATGCCCATATGTTGCGTACTTCGCGCTTCCCCGGCAAGGGAATGGGGTTTTTCATTGCGAAACACTGGAAGGATAAATTATGCTGAGAGTTGAAGGTGGGGGATGGGGGATCTTCTATTTATTTTCAGCCCTTTTGGCAAAGACTCGTGATTCGCACGTTTTATTGTGGCTGTACGCTCGATCAACCAACCCATTTTGTAAATGATCGCCTTGTCACCAGGGTGTCTCGGCTCGTTGGTGCTCAAGTATTTCTTCTTGTCCAAATATCTACCAAGATAATTGCGGAGCTACGCAGAGATACGGCTGAGGGCTGCCTTAGACATTATTTTACAGAGGAGAATGCAAACTATGGGAAGAATACGAGCAAAAAGATTCATATAGAGTACCGTCACTGGTGATTCTCAAATGCCAATCTCATCTCCGTTATAGTCAGTCTTCAAAGCTGTCAGCGTTTCAGAAGCCTTTTCCACAACCCACTAGTCAGCTGTTGATTGACTTTCCACCTAAAAAGGGTGTTCCATTCGATCCCGCAGTTGATTGCCTCCTGGGACGGGTAGGATACCTTCTAGTGGTAGCAGAGGTTGCTGTTTGGGTGGCTTCGTGCTGTGCTGCCAAGTATAATTCCTGGGAGCTGCGGAGTTGAATGATCTTGGTCAATGGATCATGATCGACGTCTTCCACCAAGGAGATGCACGGGAAGACATTGAGAAGAAAAAAGCCATGAAGCTCTTGTGCCACCAGCGTTGTGTTTTTGCCAGCAGAAGGGAAGCGATCCCATTCATTATCGTCGGGATCAATAGGATCGAAGTCTACCTCGAACTTCTTTTGCGATTGCTGAATAGGAAGCCAAACTTCGGCTGCGTTTTGAACTACTGTTTTGACCTTTGTACAAAATAGATCGTGCTGCGCTTCGGGAAAGAGACTGCCCGCACATTCCCAAATTGCAAATGTGTCGCCTATCTCTGCTTTGACAGCTTCCAAACAGAGCCTCCTGCGTCGCTCTATGAATACAAAGCTCGTCACCAGCATAATCCACTTTATGCATATGCCGCTATCAATTGGGGCTCTCATGCGCGACCAGCCTCTGCCAAAGTTAAGAAAATAGTGTTCATATGTCTCCTGCATCATTCTTATACCCATTTTCAAGTAGTAATAGACCCTAGAGTTGCATTCGGCGCGGTTTGGCGCGGATGGAGGGTGCCCTCCATCCACGCCGCGTGGATTTTGGATGCTCAAGCTTGGATCCGCATCCGCGCCAAAATCCGCGCGGATTGGCGTGGATTGTGCGGCTTCGCTGTGCCACTCTAGTGGAGGATGTGGATACTGTGGTACTAAGCCTGGCCGGACCGACACCTCAGTTTCAACCCTACCGAGCAAAAAATCTTCGCGTCTTGGCTTGTTTCACATTTTCCATCCAACGTCCAAGGAGGCTTCCAATTGCCTGTGTGACATAGGGTTTTCATTGGCCAACAGACCTTATTGCCGTTTTTTCCTGAATGAGATGACGTCTGATAGCTAAAAGGAAATAAGAAGCAAATTATCATCAAAGACCTCAAGGTTTAAAAGTATAGAAAGTCCTCGCAGAGACTGCAGTATGTCAAGTCAAGCACACAAGTTGACTGTGATGTTGATTTGGTTTATTGACAAGTGGATGCTATTCCACAGCATCAGGTCAGTACTAAGTGAACCTGGATATGGAGATTTAACTGAGAATTGACTCCCTTGCTTGAGCGCTTTGATAGCCACAGTTGAAGAAACTTTGGAGAGAAAATCAAATGCATCTGAATTGACAGGCCAATGATCCAGGTTGTCGACTCCAAGCATCCCGTCATTCTTATCATATGTCTGCGTTAAAGTCACGGGCTCAACTAAGAGGCAACGAAAAAGAGTTCGATTGGCCTAATAGGCAGAAATAAACGAGACTCTTCAAATTGGAGAGGGAAGAGAAAAAGACAAAACGCCAGGCCATTCAGCCAACTAATATACATGAAGGGAACAGGTCCATGGCAGCGGATAGAAATGAATAGAACTAGGGGATGAGACATGGCGAAGCGGTAAACGGATAGAGGCAGTCAACGAGTGCTACGCTGGGTAGGAGCAGTCAAACGAGCAGAGATAGTATCCGGGTGGCTGCTGCCAGGAAGCTGAGGTTGCAAACGAGGCATAGGGTAGCTGTATAGGCACGCCGCGTCAGCGCCGTGACAGCTAGTAAGACCTACCCTCTTGCTCTATTAATTTTTGAGAGTGTTGAGAGCGAACTGGTGACATAGTGGGTGGTTGAAGAAGGAAGGTCTAATTAATTGACGCGTTTTATGCTAGCTGCGTAGCTCGATGGTGTGCGCAGCTGGGTAGTGGACTACGTTACTTATAAATCTCGTTTATTCTACTCCGTACTGGGCTTAGGACAGCCGTATATCGATATGCATCTATGATCTGCCCACCCCCTGCCGGTTAGGGGATCCATAAGCTGGCATTAGTGTTGGTGTTTGGTATACGGAGTATACAGTTCGGCATTGAAATAAGTGGGTTGAATGGCCATATATAGATGGAGACTGGGTGCAGCCGTGTACAGTGTAACAGTCCTTTTTTTCCCCTTCTTTTTTGCATATGCTTGCTTCCATGATGCATGATACTAGTCAAGTTCCATGCTGTTACCTGTGTCCCGCAATTTCGGCTCTCTTGTTCATCTATACAGTCATGGGCACCGTCAATCTACCTCCTTAACCCTAAGACACTTCATCCTCGTCGCACAGAAACAACCGCAGTATTGCCTTGGCAACCTCAACGCCGTCGTGCTCCAGATGTGCCGTCTCGGCCGCCCGATCCGCATGCTCAAGGTCCTTGATCCCGCCACGATCCACCCTTATCTGGATCTGTCGTTTCACCATGTCCTCGTCAAACGCCAAATGCGCTTGGGTAGTAAACAGCCGGTCCTGGATGTACAGTCCCTGAACAGGTGTATGCTCACTGCGGCCCCAGCACGCTACCTCGGTGTCCGGGGAGAGTAGGTCGGGCCCTGCAGACGCAGCAGTGGGCAGCGTGACAACCTGGTCCTGGTGCATCTGGTGCAGGTGGACGTGGTCCTCGCGCGTGCCGAAGAGGCGCCGGCCGACGGGCGTGAGCGTGATGCGGCAGTGACCTAGTTCCCAGTCTTGCGAAGGCGCGGGCCCAACAGAGCCGCCGAGGAGGCGGGCGAGGAGCTGGTGGCCGAAGCAGACGCCCACGAAGTGGAAGTCTGGGCGTCTGATCCAGAGAGCCTTGAGGAGCTCCAGCAGCTCCAGGATCCATTGGTTGTTCGCGTGCGCATCGTACATGCTGCCCGTGATGAGCAGCCCGTCAAAGCTGTCGAGTTCTTGCACGGTTGGGACGCGGCCGCCTTGTTCGGACACGACAAAGACTTGGTCCGTCTCCACGCTCAGAGGCGGATGATGGGCGCGTCCAGCTTGGGCAAAGTGCGCGTGGACAATCCGGCCAAAGGAGCCGCGCTCCGAGTATGTGTCTGGGTGAGGCTTGTCGGTCTCGAGGACCATCAGGCGTATGACGGGCGCCGATGGCGTGGGTTTGTAGGTCTGATCCATGCTGTATAGATACTTGCCTGCTGATATGGTGGTGGCCGAAAATCTAGCAACTTGGTTGTGTCCGAGGAGAAAGAATTGAATGCGACACGGCGCACGGCGTCGTCGCAGGCTGCAGCTTTACCTGCAAATGCCACGTGAATAATGAAACCATCAAGGCATAAGGCATGGATGACTCTTCGCCTTGACGTCAGTCTGGCTGGAAGGTGGCACTGTGGACTGTCCGGTGCCTGTATGGTGGAGACCGTTTGGCAGAAAGACCCCTGGGGATGAATGACATCATCATTTCTGCGCTTTCGTGAATCGTAAATCGTGCGGCAATGAGATCTGTTGGCCAATGAAAAAGCCATGTCACACAGCCAATTGGAAACCTGCTTGGACGTTGGGTGGGGAGTGTGAAACAACCCAAGAAGCGAAGGATGAGGCGGTGCGAGACTAATCATCCAGTTACTCGCCGATCGGGTGAGATTCTGCCCCATCACCCGGCCCTTACCTCCCCACCGGGTGAGTTCAGGGCGGCACTGCTCACCTACTACACAACAAGAAGGGCAGGCGTCAGGGTGCTCGTAGATTTTTGCTCGGTAGGGTTGAAACTGAGGTATCGGTCCGGCCAGGCTTAGTACCACAGTATCCAATCCTCCACATTCATCACAAGTTCCCTACTGGTCTTCAAGGATCTCCATTTGTTAGTACCGCTTAATGTAACATACCATACATTGATTTTAATATAACTAGTTCTCATCATGGAAACGGTCAATTTTTATGATTATGTTGAGAATGATCATATATTGATCAATGACCTTGTTGGTTTGAACCTTGATTCATCTACTGTACCAGATTCCATGTCTGAATCCAGTTTATATGATGAACAAAATGAGCAAATTTTACATGATCGGAATACTGCAACACACAGTGTTACCCCACCAAATCAGGTACAAATATATATATATATATATATATCTGCACCCAGTTTTTACTAGATAAGTTATTGTTGTGACGGTTAGCGCCAGAAACGGTTCCCATTGAACTACGCTTCTGCTGGTCCATACCGCCTGCCGTCCATGGGAACACCATTGTCCTTTGCGGTATGGCGCTTACTGCATCAAGGATAGCGCCGCCTCAACGCATCCGTTGCATCTATAAAAGCCTAACATCTCTCCCTCGAAGGAGTACGCACTTTCTCTTCCTTTTACCCACCTCCCGTCTGTCTTGCGCGGTGCACTGCCCCCTTACCATGATGCCGCGTTACTCGACGATTGTCCCTTTCCAGTATGGCACTGTCTAATCCCCTCGGGGTGGTCGACGGGTCATCTGAACGATTGAGACATTAAGACCTTTGTCACTCTTGCTTATTGGAAATTGAGCTATCCACTTCACCCTGATGCTTCCATGTCCCTGCCCTCTTCCCAATCACCTGTTCTCAAAATATACCCCTAAACATCCCTATTTTAAAAAAAATATACCTCCTACCTTTCACATGAACAGCTTCAAGCCGTGGGCTCGCCCTCACAGAAAGCCATTCTCACCATACAAATCACTCAATCCATACACCCCAAGAACCCAAAATCCCCTCGCCCCAAGCCTTGTCATGATTCCCTTCCAAGCACTTTGCCACTTCCCAAGCATCACCTCCCGGCACAACCACCAGCCGAAGTTTGCGTGCATATCGGTGCTGTCACGGGCTCAGACCAGTAGATACTAATGAAATGATATTTCTATCTAAGCCAGTGTAGCCATCGACTAGAATATCGAATCTGGAGAAGGAAAGGGAAGAAGAGGCAAGTCTATTTACACGAAGAAGTCCTATATGGTTGTCTGTGGTCTCGCTAAGCAGCTTGTTTGTCCTGATTGCTTACAAGGTATTATTTGCCGTGTTGATGAGTTGGAGTTGTGACTGTATATCCTAGAGGTACAGTTTGATATGAAGCTGGGAGGGACCATGGCGAAAAACTTCCCTTTCACCTTCGATCCGATCACCACGAATCTAAACAAGACACCGTAGAGCCCCAGCTCGCTCCGGGAGCTCCCAGGGTGTCACCTGATTACTCTCGGAGCATCCCAGAGTAGTAGTCTAAGAAGCAGGTGGTAGTCCAAATCACTCTGAGACTGCTATTTTATCAATTTTTGGGCTGATGCTGCTCGCCAATTAACTGTTCCAGTGTCAGTGTGGAGAGATATTGAAGTGGGATTCGAAGAATCGGAGGTATCAACGATCCACGATTAGACGAGGTCTTATCAAAGAGGGCGATATATTTTTGCCGTATACGACAGTCAGAGTACTTGAGTGCTTGTTTATCTAAAACCGATATAACTCTATAATAGGAAAAGGGTCAGCCCCAAAAACACAGCGAGCTCTGTATTGTATGCTAACTTATCACTATCTCACAAATGGTCACTATGAACAGCGCTACCATCAAATCCACACTAATCGCCCGAGGAGCAGAACTAGTAACATCATTTCCTGTCAATATCGAGAACTCCAGGAGACTCGTAACATTGACCTTTGAGACAACCGCGGCAGAGATTGATACATATCTCGGCTCCGCAGGACATTATGTAGACGCATTTTCTGTTAGACTTTAGCGGCAGGGAAATGATTCAATCATTTTCCCTTCTTTTTATGGGAAGTAAAGCTAAGTGAAAGATAATGGGGTAATAGTTGTGTCAAAATAAATATTGCACAACTTTTACGACATGCTCTGATAATATAAGACCCGGTCTCAGGAAAAGAAAATGGCACTCATCTTGGATTCTATTCTTAATCCACTGCTTTGAAATATTATTTTAACCCATCAGCAATGAAGAAGAATATTCTTGTATATTTCTATATACTATGCCACGTTACTGGTGCAGTCAATATAAGGCAGACTGCTGGTGAAGATGCCCAGCTGAGCCCTGAACCCAGCAGTGGCACAATTCCAAATACCGCCGAGGATACAACTGCCTTGCTCAATAATATGATTGACACTGGGCCTTTGGATGAATCAAGCTGTGTATATGCAAACAGCTCAGTCAACCCAGTTTGCATAGAGAAACTCAACACTTCGGAACCACTTCTAGCCCAACCCAGCGAGATACAATTGCAAGATAAATCTTTGTTCTTGGATATCTTGAATGCAACTGATTCGGAAAGCCCATTGGACGAAGCCACAACAGAGATTGCACGTGTCGCCGGCCTTGATATCAAACACATTGACAACCAAGCACAGAATGATGCTCATGTAACCGACCTCACGAATATTACACTCCCAGATCCTTCGCATCTGCAAGGCAGAGATTTGTCGGCCACAGATTGGACGAGGGTTGCGGAAGCCAGGGCGCGTGAAAAACTTTACGTAAATTTGGCCCGGCTTCTCCAGATATACAATGCTCCAGCGATAGTTGTTTCGAATCTCAATGGTCTTGGAGTGTGCGATGAGATGAACCGATCAATGATTGATACTTGCAAACAGGATGTCAGAACGCAAGTTGCCAATTGCAAGCAAAGAACCAGAGATTCCATTGCACAGTGCAAAGATGACGTGGGAAGAAAAATTGATGCTTGCAAGAAGCGATACTCCAAGTGGGACCCTCGGAAGCTTTCCTGTGAACCACAGAGGCCGAAACTTCTGACTGAGTGCGAAATCAGGAGATTGAATGTACCATTTTGTGAGTTTGACAGACTGAATGCAGCCTGCTGTGAGGGCACTCGACCACAAGCTCAGTCCATGTGTTATGCCGGGCTCTCTGCCTCGGAAATTGAAAAGCAATCGCAATCTGTGCAGTAAAAATGTGCCATCATTGTTGCGATAGCCAAGTCTGCCACCAAATCCTATCTCTCCGGCCAGGTTGTTGGAATTTTAAGTCAAATCAAAACAGTGAGAGAGATTCAACAAGGAACTGAGCTGGTTCAAAGACTTCAAAGGGCTCAGAGAGATCATCAATCTTTTGCGCAAGGAGTCACGGCAGTGACTGAAGGCCGAATCAAGGATGCAGAGCAAATGCTTGGTATTTTCAGATCTCAACTTCCATCCCCGGTCAGCGATACCGTTGATTGGGGTAATGCTGCCCAAGCCCTAACAAGCAAGAAGACCAATGAGCTGCTAAAAGCTGCTTGTGGCGCAGTTGCCGATATTCAGGTGATATCGAAGGCCGTTGACCAGATCGAAGAGTTGAAAGCAGTCCAGAGGAATCTCCTCTCAATCCAATCGGCAGCAGGAAAGTGTACCTGGAAAACACAGCTTAACCCGGAGAATTTTAGGGGATTCAACTACCTGACGTCTGAAACACAGGTTAACGCGGCTGTGGTTGAGTACGAGCGGACCATTGGGCTGGGCTGCGCGAGTTTGCGCAGTGTCGAGCCGTGTTTGATCGGGTAACCAGAGTCATCAACATGAAATTTTGAGTCCTACAGTAATTGAAAAGGGTGAAAAGGGAAAGGGTGGAATTAGAGGGAGGAAGGATGAGACTTCCCAATGGTGTTTTCAGAGATAGATCGAACTAAGCGAAAGCCCGTGTTAAAGTGAGGTTAGCACCTCCATAAATCTATTTATTAATCCTCTCAATATTGAAGCAAACCAAACCCATGGATCTATAGCTCTCTGACAGGGCATATCAATGTATAATGGCCCTTATATTGCCATCACTTCACCGTGATGGTTCTTGCATCGTCTCTTTCTCTCAACCTTTACATCCCCTCATCGGTTTTCTCCCCTTGAATCAATCAGCTTGGTATTTGCTAGTTTAATTATTCAGCATAGATTCTGCATTTATTTGTTGTATCTCTAATAATGATTAATGTCATCTTGAGACGGTGACAATTCTAGACGTTGTTATACTTGCCCTCTTCCTGTCATTGTCCCTTTATAAACTACGACCATATATTCAATCAGGGACCTAACGTGACCCACATGCGAATGTCACACACGGGCGAATGTCACACGAAATCGCTCCGCCGCGACTTTAACCCCAATATTTCCACCAACGCACATAAATTCCATTAAAATTACCCAGAATCGCCTTCCTCAGACATCTCTACTATTATCTGACAGGAATGTGCATTGTGTCTGGCTTTTCTGCAATTGCCACAGTGCTGTGCGCGTGTCTCGGTCCGCAGTTGCTGACCAGCCCCATTGCATGTTTCCTCCTTCAGTTGTACCTCAACCTCCATTTGATCCCCTAATTCTTGAGCTTCCTGTATAGAAAGTGACCCTCCTTTCCTTAGACGTGTTTTTTTAGCCCTCCGGCGTTTGCTAAGGGCCTCATTTGCCGCCCGAAGTTCACGAATCTCTGCTTCCATCAAATCCATCTTATGCATTATCTTCGTTGTGCCTTTCGCGAGGATGTCAACAGCATTCAGAATTGATGATGGAGAGCTATCTTGGTGACGAGAGATTCGGTTTTTGATAAGGTTTGTCTGGGATGACGCCTCAATTGGGTTATTTGGTGTTTTAGAAACCCAGCTATGGGAACTAGTCGGCCGCGAATTCGACGGTGTTGGCGTTTTAAATTGGACATCAAGCTTAGATATTACCCTTTCAGGGTCGAAAGGGATAAGGCCAGCCCCTTGAAAGCCACCTTTGATATTTTTTTCTGTCATGGTGGCTTGGTATGCGGTGTAAAATGCAGGAAAGAAATCTTCTTTAGTGATATGGGTGACACGCGCCCGCATAAGCCCTTCAATATGCTTACCATAAGCAATCTTCAAGGGACTAAAGT
>NW_024467308.1:99613-112127 GCF_000600275.1 Aspergillus ruber CBS 135680 | reverse complement strand
GAAACCCAGTTTCATCAAAGTTATAGATATCTGCTTCCTGGATGCCGTACTTCGCGATTATGTTTTGAACAAGCATGAACCAACGATGGATAGCCTCTGGATCTTCACATAAAGCTCTCTGATAGTCATATTTCCGACTAAAACGAGTTGTGAGCTCTGGGTGCCGTTTAACAAAGGTGCTGGCCCAGTTTACACCAACACATCCCATGTTGCGTGTTGCAAGTAATCGGTTGGCCATATCTTCCACACCAGACAACCGAGGAGGAAACCCTTTGGAATCTAGATCAAGTATGTGTTCAACAATCGTTGATTCCTCTAAATCAGTGAGTCTTTGTGAATTGGCTGATATATTGCATCGTGATTGCATGCCACGCCGGCGGCGACTAAGCTTCTCATGATCCACGTGATAGATCTTTCCAGCTGCTCGAGCGCTCAGTTTTTTGTCATTTTGTATAGCTTGAAGGGCCAATATTACTTGGCTTTCATCATTTTTCTGACGCATATTTGGTTGTGGTGATATTTGTGATAGAAGTCAGAAGTCGCGTCGGAGCAATTTCGTGTGACATTCGCCCGTGTGTGACATTCGCTTGTGGGTCACGTTATGTTATCTTGGTTATTTAAATATGACTCTTTTCCTCTTTTATCAATGGCATTGGTATGATCAGATAACGCAAAGTTAGGGCACGATCCCACCCACCCTCTGGAGGGTCGATTTCTCTACTAATTACGGGGTAATACTACCACTACTCTACGTCTCTATATTCAAGAATCTTTTGAAGCTCACTTTTGCCGTTCCAGTCATGTAGCTGTATGGATTGTATCCTGTATGCAGTAAATTGATTCGCTCTGCATGTCTACAGACCAGTCGCGTGAATTTATTACTCATTGAACGATCAAATTAATACTATCAGTCTATCCAGATCATCTTAACTACTCATACGACACCATAAGCGTACTCCCCAATATTTTCCTCGGAAACTCCTCCTCCCCCAAAACCGTACTATGCGCCCAAGGCTTAAGGCTAATCTCCCGTTGAATAGTAGCAGCGAAGCACGAACTCCATTTCATCCGGGGGAAATGTTTTGTAATATCTCCGATGGTGGAGGGGTTAATGAGGGATTCATGGGCGCCGGTGTTATCTTCAGCGTCTAGTCAGCCTTAATTCGTTGGAAGTTGCATGGAGGATAGGTGTACCCAGGATAGTAGCCAGCTGGAGCAACTGCCCTAACGCCGAGATCTTCCCCTTCTCGCACAGATCCTGATGTCTCATAATTGCCTCCACAATGCTCTCCGCTTGAGCTTGCGGTGCGATTTCCCGTCCTTTATCCACAGTCTCCTCCGCATCAACGTCCCCATCCATATCTACACCACCGCCATCCAACTCCGTCCTCGAATTAACACTCTGCAAAACCTTCAACGCCAAAATCCCCCCCCGCAAACTCGAAGCTCAATCTCGTGGAAGTCAAATTCCTCTCCGTTGCCCCAATATCATGTAACATACACGCGCAGAAATACGTCTCGTCTGAGAACTCCCACTCCGGAAACCGGTGGAACTTTATCGCGATGCCATAGTGATATACCCGTCGGGAGTGATTGTAGGTTTGTGGGGTGAGGTTGGACAGGGCATAGGTGTTTATGCGGGTTGCTAGTGGGGTTAAGGGGATTGGGAGGGCGGTTATGGGGAGGGCGGTTGGGTGCTGGGTTGGGCTTGGGGAGGTGGTTAGGAGGGTGGAGGGGGAGGCGGGGACGGGAGTTAGGCCGTAGGTTGTTATGGGGTTGGCCATTTTGTGGAGGAGTGTATTTCGGTGACTGTTGTATAGAGTATGTACTCTGCTTTTATACAGGGACTATGTTGGGATGACATCATGGTGATGGACTGTGATGGACTGTTTCGTTGGAATAGCTACATGTGATTGTATGTTTAATTGCTTCAAATACAGTATTAGCAGAACTTTTCCCATGTCGACCAGTCTGCACGAAAGAGTACTTGTTTTAGGGTGAGACCGAGCCCTAGATTCGCTAAATCTCCGGCTCAGGGAAAGTCCTCCACCATCCTTTAGTCATTCAGCTTTATGCCTCCACGTAGGTCGTATAGTTCACCTTCTATATTCGAATGACTCAAATGATATCGCGCAAACAAATCAAGCGGGTCAGTCTTCCTATCCTTGAAGCTATATAGCTTCGATTGCCTTATATGCAGAACTTCCCCCATCCATATGTGCTTAGAAAAGTCGTTTATGATGTTTACTAATGAAATAGATTAGGAGAACCGGGAAGTTCTCATCAGAAAAACAAAGCTTGTAATGGAATAGCAACTCATATGGCTTTCTTTCACTGAGGAATGCCACTACTCCTTCATCGTCCATATCATTAATAACAACCTGGTTTGCTCTATTTCGTATAGCAGAAAGCAACACGGAGAGCTCTCCATATAGTATTCTATCCTCTTTCTCGACAACAGGTTGGTGGCCCATGCGAATTTTCGAGTCCTGTGATATTGTTATCTGTGATGTTGGTTTCCTTCTGGAGGACTAGCTGCTGCCATAGAGCGTTGAGTCGTGGTAGCGCGGGTGAGTCGGCCATTGTGATTGTTAGTTTAGTGGTGCAGTATATAGTAATTGATGCAGTGGATTATGGTGAGGGAGCACATTTTTGCCGATTACGAGTGTATGACATCAAAGGGAAAAGGAACGACAACTCTTGACGATTGCCCTAATACAAATACAAATCCACGACCAACAATCCATTATCAAACCAATGAGCAAAATCCCACGAAGATAATAGTACTAATATACATCCGACACCGAGATCAAGTCAACCCTAGCTAAATAAACCAGCCGAAGCAAATATCATGACCTCGCCATCCGAATCTCATCCTCCTCCTCCGACTCAGCCTGCACATTCCAGATGCCCAGCATCTCACCTCCAAGCAACCTCTTCCCCGGCTCCGAATGCGTATTCACCATCGCCTTGCTTGATATGGCCAACGCGTCGACTAGCTCCCGCATGCGCTTAGCGCCGATGAAGCTGCGCGTCAGGTGCTCGTTCTCGGATACTTGCATCCCCAGATTCATGCATTGGACTAAGATTTCTCCAGTGAGGACGTGCGCGGCGTAGTACAGGGCGTTGTGGTAATCGAGAAATAGTTCGGGGATGTAGGTTTGGCGGATTTCTTCGAGTTCGGGCATGTTTGGTTCTGCGTTTTGTTAGCGTGTGTTTTTGGATTATCAGAGCTTGGTGCATACCGTTATCAGCAGGAATTAACCACTCGTCAAGAATGGCATCCACGTTCAAACCGATTTCGTCCAGCGCTTCCTGCAGTTCCACCCGAAGATTCTTGGTCGTACCAGTGTCCCGTCGACGGCGGTCCCTAGTCACATTAGTACACTGTAAGCCTGTAAAGAAAGGAATAAACATACTTGTCAAGCTTCTCCCATAACGTGGCAAAGTTCTCCAATGCATCAAATGCGAGAATCAGAGCTTCCAGATCACGCATTGTCTGCGACTGCTGGTACAAGATGCTTTGCTGCGCACCATTCGTGACGCCATTCGACCGACTCCGCTTATGCGCAGAGCCAGGGAGTCTGATCTTACTCGGACTCATAGGCTCCGGTGTAGGCGCGTCCAAACCATCCTCCATTTCCATAGGAAACTCAGCGACGTCGAATCCAAACGATTCTTGTGAGAGATGTGACAGGTTCATGCGTCGACTCAGCTCTCGAGCAGCAGCAAGTTTACCGGAGACTAATTAATGTTAGCAGATAACCCACTTTCGAGACTGAAAGAAACTTACTGAAAAACCTCCGGTACAACTGAGCACCCAGCAGACAAATTTTACCCCACTGGCCATCAATGTATCGAAGCCACTCGAGACTGCGAATCATGTAATCATCAAGTTCCGTAATAGATGTTCCAATAAGATCCTTCCGCACAGGCGCCAGGTACGGTGACCCGTCAGACCTCCGCAGGACCTTGGGGTACCGTTTGACGGTCGTCGAGTGTTCAACTGCCTCGACACTGCTACTAATCCACGCCCATTGGTCCTCGAAAACAGCTTCGATATCGATCTCATGCTTCTCCATCAGTCGCACTTGCTGCTTCCTCTCCCGCGGATCCACAATTTGAAGCAGAATCTGGCCGAGTGCGGAGTGCGCCAGGTGTTGAGGAAGAAGCGATGCATATAGAGGGATGACATCAAACAGGTCTCTTTCTTCCAGGCTCAAGATGTATCCAGTCACGTTCACGGACACATTTTCGAAGAATTGCGTGTCGGAGCGAACATAGCCAATCGAGTCCGCAACGAGATAAAGGTGTGTTGCGATTCTCAAGGAGTCCTCATCCTGCGCGGCGATAAACAGGGACTCATCAACTGGCACAGACGACAGCTCAGGCACATAGCTGGAGCCATCAAATTTGCTATTCGCCACATGCGAGACTGCCGAAGCTAATCGCTGGAAGAAGCTGTCATATCCACGGCTCAGAATCACTGCCTGAATAGTACGGTACGGGTTCCGTGCTTCGGCACCAATCCGTTCGTTACCCTTGGCAGCTTGCAAGAATTTGCTGGTGTCGTTGTAACTAGCGGGCTCGGGCACAAAGGTAGCCGGTGTGGTGGGCGAGAAAGCAAGCTTTCTCTGAAACTGTTTACAGAATCCTTGGTAACGACCGAGCACGACGCTGTTGAAGTGGACATATAGGTAGTCGTCATAGTTCTGGCAGACCGTGAAGGCCGCCTCCGTCTCGCCACAAAGCAACGCGTACACCGCACGCTCGAAATCCTCCGAGGTCGAGTTGTGCGCAAGGGCTGAGCAGGCAGCTTGCCAAGGACCGTGGGACCGGAAGTTCATCATGCGGGTAGTGCCGTCGTCCACAGGAGTCTTTCCAATATGCGAATCCTTATCGACACTGGAACCACACAGACTGACCGCCCGCCAATGCTCCAAGCGCTCTTGTGCCCATTCCCTGATTTTCGTCCAGCTTTCACCCTGCCTCACCATCTTCCAGCAAGTCATCCAAGTAGCTCGTTCGTGAAATTGATCCTGCTTCTGGAGGAGGTGCTTTTGTCGCGTAATCGCATCAGGGTCCAACTGCGTGATCAATGCCCCCGACTTGTCCGAACGCAGCAGCGAAATTGTGATACCCGGATCGTTGGGCTCGAGAGGTTGAGGCCAGGCCCGAAGTCGTTTCTGTCCCTTGATAGCCTCCTTGGTGTAAAGCCAACCATGCGCCCACAGGCCCTGTCCGCGCTCCGCCTGCTTCTCTAAGTCGGCAATCAACGAATCGATATCTTGAGTCTGAGTCTTGGCAGTATGTTCGAGCCATTTCATGACAATCACGCATTCACGGGCATAAGGATCCGCGGTGAGGAATTGCTCCCAGACTTCGCGATCGGACGAGTATCGGTGTAGCTTCTGAAATGCCGTCTCCTGCGCTTCCTTGTCCGTCTCATGACCGGCGGGATTATCGATACTGATGAGGTTAAGAAGGAGCTGCCAGGTGTTCGCTTCCAATTGTAGTCGTTGGAGTTCCTCTTCGGTCTTTGGATCCTGCGCTGCGGTCTCGTTTCGACTAGCGGACCATCCCATCTTGGCGCGCTTCAACGTAGATTGCTTGGAGATGTCTTGAATAGTATCCTGCGTAAACGTCTGGTAGCTCTTCACAAGTTGGTAAGCGGCCTGAAAACGTCCAAAATCATCGGACCTGTTGCCCTTTTGCTTGAATCGATCCAGCTTCTCCGCAAATGCCTCTATTTGGCGCGTTACGCGATCGGCCGTGCGACGAAGAGGGTGTAGTGCTTGCTGAGCACCGGCAGAGGTGAAGAGTTCGGGGGTAGTCGTTTCACCTGCTACAGTTAAAGCCAACCAAATCAGCTTCCTTCTTTTTCCCATTCAAATTACGAATACAGCACAACGAACCTCGAGAATCCTCAGCAGCAGCCTTCGCATAGCCATTCACCCTTGACTTTATCCCATTCGCTTGCCCTGCGAAGTGGTCCTCCTCTTCATCCTCCTCTTCTTCTTCTCCCTCGATTTCGTCACTGTATGGCACCTCCTCATCCTCGTCCATTTCGTCCTCGTCAGTCACTTCCTCTTCGCCATCTTCGTCTTCGTTCATGGGCTCTTCTTCGTCACTGTCATCGTCGATTTCGATGATCTCAGCGTCATTGGCATTGGGTTCCCGGTTCGCCTAGATAAAGCAAAATGAAACAAAACGTCAGCTACCGCCATTTATCACAGCACCAACAAAAACTAACATTAATGGGCGCAAAGCCAGCGGACGAGCCGCCAGTGCCTCTGGTCGCAGCAAAAGGAGCCATGAGAGCAGCGAACAACTGCCTTGATCTCCGGCCTGGTTGTTGTGACAGAAATCCAAATAATCCTTTCCCGGCGAACGGAGCGCGTCAGGGCGGTCGGTCCGGTTGAGCCGCTAAGCCAAATGTAGACTAGCGCCAATTGGAAGGAACATAAAAGTCTTCGCCGCAAATTTTTCCCTTTTTTTCTCTTTCTTCTTCCACAAATGTCTTATAACCATAGGCAATCAATAGAGTCTCGGGACGAAGAGTTCAATCTTCTTTCAGGTCTATAAGGCCTCTTTGCGTGCTCCGATTGTCTTATAGCAATCTAGCAGTTCTCACAACTAGCCTAACCCTTTACTTTCAACACGGGGGTTGGACTGCAAGGGAATTGTTACATCTATTTATCCACAGGATCTTTCGTAGTATGTACAGTATTGTTACGGTGTCGTCTCGCATAGGCGAGAGGTCAACCTCGTGCCTCTGCCCGTTGCTTCATCTTCAATCGCAGCAGGTTGGCTTTCGGACAGCTCACGGTCTTGCCCTCGTCGCCTTCCTTCTGATAGAAGGCGTTACAGCATTCGTATAAGGCGTCGATTTGCGTTTGGCACTTGTCTTCGCGGTACGAGTTCTTGGTCAGGCAGGCTGTAGGGTCAGTGTCGTTTGTCCGGAATGCTGGGTGTATGCTGGTGTACCTTGGATGGCGCACTGGTCAATTGTCAGCATATCTGTTACTTGCGAGGGGCAATGACATGACATACTGCTCGAGGATGGCATGGAGGATCGTAGTTCAGATCTTCTTTGAGTCCCTAGAGCTGTTAGCTCTTGATGCTGTCCGTAGCTACTTGATATCCAATCCTTACCATGACGCAATATGTCGAGGTGAATCGATATAGGGAGTTTTCAATGGAAATGGCGGGATTGAGACAAAGCAGTAAATAATACACTTAGACACACTGAAATGGTCCAAGGAGAATAAAGCACAGTACCACTGATGTTGCTGAATGAATGCTCCGTCCATACTGTCTCTTGACTATGATATGCCGACCCCCGCAAAAACAATTCTCCGCCCTCTCTTCATTTGGTGGGGTCCGTTTGCCTTCAACGTCTTCTTTGCTATCTTAGGCGCTTCTCTCCTTACACTTACACATCTCCTCGTACCTCCTCTCCGTCTGTCACCTTAGCTGACAAAAACGCGTAAGTACCAATACCACCGTTTCCCTTACTCTTATCGCCCTTTGCGAAACTATGCGACAGACCTTGTGCGACCCCAAGAACTAACTCTTCAACGCAAACAGATACCACAAGCACACCCTTCACCCGTCCGCAAATATGGCTGCCGAAGGCGACTTTAACCCGACCCCTGCTAGCGAGCCTCCCACCGTTGAGCATTTAAACATCAAGGTTACCGATAACAACAACGAAGTGTTCTTCAAGATCAAGAGGTCCACGCAACTGAAGAAGCTCATGGATGCCTTCTGTGAAAGGCAAGGGAAGCAGATGTCGACTGTTCGGTTCTTGTTCGATGGTACCCGTGTGCGCCCCGAAGACACGCCGGACACCGTACGTTCCCACCATACAATCCCTTGTGTCGAAGCTTTGTGATTTTCAGTGACTAACAAATGGTTACAGCTGGAGATGGCGGACGGCGACACCCTAGAGGTGCATCAGGAGCAGATCGGCGGAGCTCAGGTTGATGTTTGAATATATAAATTCATGCCAATGATCTCTTTTCTTTTCTTCGTCCACCCCGCATTTGGCGTAACGGTGTTTGTGGTCCAGTCAAGCTTTGCTTGAATTGGGGGTTTCGCTTTTGTTCTTGTTTTAGCTAAAACGCATTCTATTTAAGAAGAATTAGATGCTCACGAGTTATGGCTGGTTCGGTTTGCTGTGCTCTGGTTTATCTACGTTCGCCTGTTTCTAATTGTTAGACTTCCATGCTGCTGGTAGCAGGATAATATGCAGTAACGTGTTAACACACTAGCTATTATGAGAATCCAACGCATAGAGACACCATCAAGGCAGAAGCTTAAAGATCCCCAAGCGCAATCAAAATACACTGCATAATCATCTACAGAGTACTCTGTACAATCTTTATACATATACAATAACCATAGCAAATGATCAACCATCCCAAACCGCAGCCTTAGCCCTCTCCTCCTCCTCCCTCGCCTTAGCGGCCTCCTCCCTCTCCCGATTCCTCCTCCTAATCTCCTGCTCTTTCACAGACCGATCATAAGCCTTCTGCTCCTCCGTCCTCTTCGGCGCCCGAATCCCCAGAGCCCCGGCAATCATCCTCCCCGCTACAGCAGTCTGTTTCTCAGGTCGACGCGCTGGACCTGCAGATCGTGACGATGCGCCAGACGGGTTTCCATATGCGGGGATGATGGGTGCTTCGCGTCCGCTTGGCGCGGGCCAGGATTGCTGGGAGGGCTGGGATGTCTGTGGGGAGATCGGGGTTGGTGGGGGGTCGCGGGGTCCTTCTTGATCATTGTAATTCTCGTTGTCGTTATCCAGCCCGGTATCTAGCTTCTGAGTACTGGAGCTTGTAGGAGCTGTGGGAGTGGGTGGACCGGAGTCCGCGTCGGAGTCGGCTTCGTCTTCCCAAGAGTCCGCGACCTCTTCGGCCTTGTTTTTTGTGGTTTTCACATCAGAAAGTTTTGGCTTTGGGGTTCGGGATGGAGTTGGGCGCGAGATGTCTCTGATAGAGCCTTCATCGTTGAGGGAGAGTTGGCGGAGGGAGGATTGGAGCTCCGAGTCTGTTCGGATTATTAGATAATTATAAAGATAAATAGAATAATACATTAACTCACCCTTAACTGGCGTAGACTTAGTAGCCATTTCAACAATACAAATATTTCCGATGTATTCAATATCTGTACCTCAGATGATAGTAGCACAATCTGTACAAGTTAATGTCGTCAGTGGAGAGAAAAACCCCGCCCGCAGTTGGAGTCTGTTTTAAATGACGATTCATGTTGAGGCGTTCTGGAACGTCCAGAGTGATTGATTTTCTGGTTGCTGTTTCTATTTTTGAATTCTAGATATTGGGATATATTTGGTGCTCCTTCTTGGCGATCCACGCGATGAGCAATGTATGTACATAAGCAGTAGGTAACTGGGATTGTCATAACGCCTATATACATCTATCCATTTGTGTTATGCCTCGGAAAAAGAAATGCGGAGAGGTTCGCGGATGTTCCGATGTCGGTCTCCGACGGCCAGTATTTCTACAACTTAATCCGAGATTCTTGATGTGTTTCGAGAGTCGAATTGAATTACTCGCGAAGAAATAATGGCTGGATTTCACGCATTACCCGCGCGGATGCCCCTGCGGCATACACTGAAGCCAAGCCGTCGCTTCTCCACGTCTTCGTGGAGGCCCAGTTATGCGGGTACCCTTCCTAATTTAAAGATTGGGGCGCATACGAGGGTTTTGTTTCAGGGGTTTACGGGTATGTTGTGTCCAGGGAACTGTGTGTATAGTACTGACAACAGTGTACAGGTAGACAGGTACATGACCACGCAATTGAACAGCAGTCTATAATGTGTACTAAATCGTAAAGGCCACAGCCAACGTCCAAGAATCCCTAGCCTGGGGTACTAAGATCGTTGGAGGCGTGAAACCGGGTGTTGAAAGCGAACATCTGGGATTACCCGTGTTCCCGTCAGTCCGAGCAGTACGCACTCGTCTACCACCTAAGCGATAGTACCATGTTAATGAAAACAGGCCCAACAAAAAGCTAAACCAGATGCATCAGCCATCTACGTCCCCGGAAATCAAACCGCGCAGGCAATCGAAGAAGCCATCGAAGCGGAGATTCCGCTCGTCGTGGCTGTAGCTGAGCATGTGCCTATTCATGATATATTGCGGGTAGGCTATCTTCTCTATAGATCTGCAATTGGTATACTAATGTTGTAGATCCATGCCATGCTCCAGACACAATCCAAGACCAGGCTGGTCGGTGCAAACTGCCCCGGCATTATCTCGGCCATTGGTAAATGCCGCATAGGGTTCCAGCCGTTGCCCTGCTTTGCGCCTGGTAATGTAGGCATTGTTGCTAAATCAGGGACTTTGAGTTATGAAACAGTAGCGTCTACCACGCGTGCCGGCCTGGGACAGAGCCTGTGCATTAGTATGGGCGGTGATGTGCTAGCAGGGACGAATTTCGTCGATGCCCTGGAGATCTTTGAGAATGATCCTGATACAGAGGGTATCATGCTTGTTGGGGAGATTGGTGGCACGGCGGAGATGGATGCTGCGGAGTGGATTCGGGATTATCAGCGGCGTTGCGCGAGCCCTAAGTATGTGATGTTTATTGACCGGATTGAGGACAGTACTGACGTATGCAGACCGATAATGGCTCTCATCGGTGGATTGGAAGCTCCTCCTGGACGCATCATGGGTCATGCCGGTGCTTGGGCAGCTCCTGGCGAGCCTGATGCGAGAGCGAAATACCAAGCTCTGGAGCGTGTTGGTGTGACTATGGTCAATCACCCGGAGAAGTTTGGCGAGGGGATGAGGTCCCTTTTAGGACGCAGGGCGGCCGTACGTATCCCTCTCCAAGAAACAAGACTATGTATACTAACGAAGACAGTCCAAACCCAGCTCAGCCATAAACCAAAAGCGAGGCATTCATATCATGAGACGAACGACACTCACACCCCATGCTAGTCCCAGTATATCACATCCCCAGAAAACCCAAACCCGCTCCCTCTACATAAAGCCCTTCCAAGCCCTCGACATGCTAAACCTGGAAGCCCTCACAGTCCGCGAGACACCACCCTCCGAATCAGAAGCTAAATCCAATTTCTCCCTCTCCCTCACCGTCGACAGAACAGCCCTATCACCCTGCTTCATCACCTCCCCAACACCAGACCTTAACCCAGAACACTCCCGCAAATTCCCTTTTCCATACACAACCACAGACCTACGAAACACTAAAATCCCACTCATCAGAGATATCGCTTTGAAGCTGGGTCTCTCTGAAACGGCGCATCCTCAACTAGTTGCCCTCACGCAAGGGTTGTGGAAGATTTTCCGTGAAAAGGAGGCATTTTCGTTGGAGGTTAAGGTGCATCCTTCTGCGGATGGGAAATTGGAGATATATGATGCGCGGTTTGGATTCGATGATGCTGCATATAGGAGTGCCGGACGGCAAGAAGAAGTCCATAAACTGCGGAATAAAGAGGAGGAGGTTCCTGAGGAGGTCGTAGCTGAGAAGGATGGGATTGTTTATGTGAAGTATGTCCCTCCCGTCTTCTGTATCAATTGATGTGAACTAACCATCACCAGACTCGACGGCGAAGGGAGCATCGGCACACTAGGTACCTCCCCTTCCCTCTATCATCCCCCCACATCCATCAGATCTAACAATACCAGTCAACGGCGCCGGCCTAGCCATGAACACTGTCGACGCCCTAACAATCCACGGAGGACACTGCGCCAACTTCCTCGACACAGGTGGCAAAGCAACCTCGCAAACCGTCAAAGCTTCATTCCAGATAATCACCTCAGACCCGCGCGTCAAAGCCATCTTTGTGAACATTTTCGGCGGGCTTACAAGATGCGATATGATCGCTGAGGGAATTATACTTGCGTTTCGGGATTTGGGGTTGAAGGTGCCTGTGGTGGTGAGGTTGAGGGGGACAAATGAGGAGGTTGGGCAGAAGATGGTATGCTCCAGTTTTGATCTTATGTTGGTTGTTGGGTTGTGGTACTTACTGACTGGTATAGATCGCTGAAAGTGGCCTTTCTCTCCATGCATTTGATAGTTTCGAGGATGCGGCGAAGAAGGTGATTAGTCTAGCTAGTGCATAGTACGTACATACATAGAAGACCTCATTCGTTGGCTGAATTCAATGCTGAATCAAGCAAGGAAAAAAGATGAGAAATTTGTCAGTCAAAAAAAACAAAAAAAGGCCGACCACCACGGGACTCGAACCCGCAACCAATGCTTGGAGCCCATACAATCTGTGATCATAGGAGAGCAACACTCTACCATTGAGCTAAGCGGCCATCTGAGAGTTTTGCTTGTTGTTGTGTACTATAGACTAACCCAGCTTGTCTACTCCGTGCTTTACACGGAGTACTATTCCTATAGACATGCATTTAATTACCACTCCACTTAATTATGTTATTACTAGGCATGTATGATTACAATTGTGTCTAATCATGCGATGCTCTTCGAGAATAGTCTATACGGCAAAAAAAAAAAAAAA